>NW_005871117.1:821256-920686 GCF_000147115.1 Myotis lucifugus | reverse complement strand
CTGAGGTTTAGCAGGTTCGTTTCAAGGCAAGGGTGTCTATTATGATTTGTGAATTCCAGCAGCACCCTGGCTGGATTTTCCGCCACTCAGAATGGTTTATAACCAACTCTAGCCAGCCTCCACACGTCCTCGCCAAGGATTATAGCGCTTTGAATTCCAAGTTTCATGGAGTCAAAGTTTCATGGAGCCAACTTTCATGTAAATCTACATGGCGTCAAAGCTCTCCCGTCTGGCACGAGAACCACGCACAGTAGCGAAAGAAGACGTTTCAGCACCCAAGTCACCCCAAAGTGTAAGTTGCTGGTCCGGGCCCCACCCAGCTGTCTGTATCAAAGACAGGCCAGGCTAGGCTGAGGCCAATGTATGCCTTTATTCAACAGGACTGAGGCCCTGCCATGAGTCGGGGGCTGTGCTAGATGCTGTGGCTTCCCAGTGCTCACACAGTTCCACGGAAAAGAGGCAGTGGCAGAAAGTGCCATTGAGTGCAAAGCCTGCGGGGGTGCAGCTAAGGATGTGATGTATGCGGTGTGGAGGGGACAGTGATGCAACTTTTAAAAATGCAGTTCTGATATTTTCCACACGGAAATCTCATTCGCCCCATGAAACAAAGAACATCTAGGTCCTTCCTAGAGAATGTGAATTAGTGCATTTCCTCCCTGTAGAGGCCTCAGAAGCCCCAGAGCAATGCAGGAGCGTATTCACTTTTTTCTTGACTTCCCTGCACTTGCCAGGAAAACTGTGGAATCATAAGGCAGCCCCTTAGTAGAGGTGCGCCATCTTCATAAACTGGAGAAGTTGGCTACAGAGAAGCCAATTCTCTCCACACAGCCCGGAGCAGACCCTGGCACTCTGGCGCCTCACACAAAAAGGGGCTCCTGGGGTCCCGATGATGTGCCGTTTCTGACTCTGGGTCCTGGTTCTCTAGGTGTTGGCTTTGTGGATATTTAACCAGCTGTCCATTTATTAGATGCACACTTTATGTTTGTATCTTATGTGTCAATTAAAAGTTTGCTTTCAATCCCTTTTCTAAAATGTATTTCTAATGTTTTAGAGAGAGGTCTCACCGAGAACTTAACACTGAGCAGACCTGAGGCTTTGATAGCGGGAAGCCATGCAGCTCCCAGGGGAAGCGCATTCCAGCCAGAGGGAGAAGCCAGCGCAAAGCCCTGGGCCAGCCGAAGGGAGTGTGAGCCACTGAGGAGTAGGAGAGGCCGGTGAGGCCACCGAAACCTCGAGGCCTTTGCAAGGACTTTGTCCTGGTAAGTGGGATGCCTGGAGAGGTTTATGCGGGGATGACAGGGTTTGATTCATGCTTCAGAAGGCTGTTCTGCCTGCTTTACTGGAGACAGACTGGAGGGCAGGAAGGGGTAAGGTCCGAGCATGGAGACCAGTTACAAGGCTGATGCACTAGGAGATAATGGATGGTGGTTTGGAGCTGATAGTGAGTACATAGGTGATGAGAAGTGCTCAGATTCTGGGCATATTTTGAAAGTCGAACCAAGAGGATTTCCTGCTGAAGGGAATGTGGTACAGGAGAAAAAGAAAGGAGTCAAGGGTGGCTGCGAAGTTTTTAGTCTGAGCAATGGGATGATGGCACAGCCAACAATGCAATGGGAGAAAACAGGTTTATAGTCAATAGGAATTCTATTCTGGATGAAGTAAGTCTGAGAGATGAGACATTCAAATAGAGATGTTGAGTAGCAGGTGAATAGATGATACTGGGTTCAAGAGAGAGGTCTGGATGGAGATGGAAGCGTGGGTTTCATGTATATATCTAGAAGCTAAGAGGATAAATGAGATTACAAAGGAAGTGAGTATAATTGTATTGGGAGCCACTTTCCACTGATGAGGATATTTGTAGAGGTCCATTGTAGGGACACCATCTGTGATTAGGGTGACATTGTCCGTGTGTGGAATAAGCAACAACTGTGTCTCACTAGCTAACTCCCATCACGTGTGTTTACTTTGCCAGGCAAACCCTCTATCCTGGCATTGGTGTTCCCTCCTGGAAGTTGAAAGCCACCTTGGTCCCCACCTTACCAGTCGGAGCCTTGATCCCACTTCAGAGAGCCCTTCATCAGCCTCCCCGCCTCCACACAGAGTGGAGCCCTGCTTCTAGCAGACCTCCCTCACCTGGATAAATGCCTCTGGTCTGCAGAGCTTATACCCACCAGCCAATAGAAATTGCTTGTTGTCTCCCAGAAGCACCCAACTAAGCCAATTAGCTTTACCCCCAAGTACAGCAGTGCCTGATGTCAGTTGCGCCTTGGGAGCCTATTCATTTCCCCACCCTGACTCATCCCACACTAGGCTAACCCCTCACCTGCCTTCATACTGTGACCTCTGCCCTTGCAGAGATGCCAGGGAGAAAGGCCAACAAGACCCACAGGATGGGGCTGTGCAAACATGTGCCCACACAACCCAATCTGAACAGAAGCTTCTGGAAGCTTCTCAGCACCTCGTAGCCAGTCTGACAGTCTGATTAGCACACTGCCTAGAGTGGGGTAGGTGCCCAGGGAATCTCTACTGAACCCAGTTTCCATAAAATAAATTACAGAAAGCTAAGATTTGTGCCAAGATGAAGGCACTAGGTAAGGTTCCCTCTTATCGCCGATTCTATTTCCTCTTGGTCCTGGAACCAATTTGCCTGGGTTCGAACAACTGAGTTCCTCATTCCAACTTTATGCCCTCATGCAGGCCACTCAACTTGCCTTAACCCACAGTGTCTGCCACTTTAAAGTGGAATTAATAACAGTGCCAAGTTTGGGTAGGGTCATTGTAATAATTAAGTGAGATAATGCATATAAATCACAGCGGAGGGCTGGCACATAGTTAGGACCTAGTATACTTCAGCTATTATTAAAGATTCTTGATTTATATATCCAGCTCTTAAACCATGTTTTTATATATGCATATATTCAAACACATACACACACATAAACATAACCCAAAATAAAAGTATTAAAAATTATTCCCTTGGCTACAATTATTGCTAGGATTATGCATTGCTGAAAGCTTATCTCAACATAATAATAACAATAATGAACAAATGGTTTTTATGTCCAGCAAAGCCACCTCAGCCAAGATACAAGCTGAATAACAAGGGATTTCCCTAGTGCTTGCTCATTCATAAATAGGAAATATGACAGAGGAGACTGCATTGTGATCAAAATTAAGTAAATTTCACCCACAATTCCAAATATTATAAAATAGGGAAAAATTTAAAAGGCATATTACATAATTTCTCCATTTTCATAACTGATTTATCCAACCAAGAAATAATTACAGAATGCCTGCCATGTTCCAAGTTGTGTGAAAGTGTATGTGTGCGTGTGTGTGTATAAAATGGTAGATTAACGGAGTTAAAATAGTTGGCAATCCTGGAAACAATTTAAATGTGCTCAATTTCAAGACTTAGCGTATACCTAAAAGAAATTTTAAGAATTAATCACCCTCTGAACACACACAACACCCCCACACACAATTTATCATGTCCAAGGACAGCTAATCCTAGTCAGAATAATAGCACAATTCACAAAAATAGCAGGTCAAGCCCCGACTTGTAACCAGATATGTTGGAGAGAAAGTTAGCTATTACATGGTAAGACTCTAAAACCAAAAAAATATATAAATAAATAATAAATCAATTAATGAATCTTCAGTTACATTCCAGTGAGGAAGCCAAACAGAGGAGAAGAATGGCCACTTATTCAGGGACGAGGCAGGGGAAGATAGGCTACCTCGGCTCATTGCCCTGGTCTTTACGGAAGACACTAGGGAGTCTCCCTTGAACCTGAAGGCAGGTGGCGGGAGATCAGATAGTGGTAAATGAGCAGGACATTCCAGGTCTGGTGGATAATGTAGACGTTGATAAGTCACAGGAACCAGAACATTTGCTTTCACTCCTTAAAAGAACTCTAGGTTAGAAACTGGGTGTCGTGGACAAAATGCTTACCCTGTCACTAGCAAGCCATGGTGATGGAGGTCCCCCTGAGTGGCCAACCTGAGCCTCCTTCATAAAGATATTGGCTATAAAGTTAGCATAGATTTGTTAAACAAATCCCAGCACATCACAAACTGCAAAAAGCATGCCTCAAGTGAAACAAATTAGGTGCAAACTTAAAAAAAATCATTACCCCAAATATGTGGGCTAAAAACATAAACAGATTTCCAAAATTTTAGATCTACTCAGAGATAACATATCCAATATGGGAGCTAGGCCTTCAGGGGCAATGACTTGGGGCCCTGGGTGAGGCTCTTTGAAAGGGATGTTGCTGAAGGATATGGATAAGAGAGTGCTCCCCCATATTTCCTGGTGCCTCTGGGCTGGGTCTCTTTTGTGACTGCTCTACCAGTAGCTCTATCTCTTTTGTTGAGCTTTTACACCTTCACTTTCAGTCCTGGCTTTAATGGCCTGGAAGTTAGTCATGTGCCTGTGATATATCATCCCTGTTTCAGTCTTGTTCCTCTTCCTTCTTTTTTCAGGAGGACTGAACACAGTACCTGCTGCTGAACCAAGAAACAGACACTGCACCTGCCCCAGGCAAGGGGGAGGTGAGCTCACACCCCACCTGTGGCTTCCAGAACCGCTAAGTGTGCTCAGGGGATCAAGTGTTGCCAAGCCCCATCCAGTCCCTTTCCCCCCAATAGGACTGCCTGTCCCCGGGAAGTGCTGATGGATTCTCTGCGTGAGACATGGGGGACCCTGGGGAAGGAACAATTTCTGTAAACAATAATCCATTTATAGATTTCCTTTTTCATCTGCCCCCAAATAAAAACAAGGGAAGGCTTTGCACCCCTGGAATGGGAGAGAATACGTACAACTTTCTAAGGAGAACATCACTGTGGTGTTTGTGATGAACTAAAGGAGACAGAAGAGGACCTGAGGGTAAGTGCACAGAGATGACGCTGCAGAAGGGGGGAGGGGGGGGCATGCGCTTAAGGCCGTCCTATTGTTAATGAGAGAAATAGGTGACTGGAGGCCTCGCTATTTCTAGGTCATGTGCTTAGCGAATTCCAACACAAAGACCACCTGAATGTCACAGGGCCAAATGCAGAGAGCTACCCCCAAACCCAGAGGTCTGGCCCTGGACAGAAGCAACACAGAAACATAACCCCGGGAGGGAAATGTGTTTTCAGTTACACCAGGGCCGGGCCGGCCCTCTCCCACAGGCTCTTCCTAAATAGGAACTTGGCAGTGGGCTGAGTTGGGCTGGAGGGTCGTCCTCGGCGCAGAGGTAAGGCCCTCGGGGTCTCGCGGGAAGCTGGACAGAAGTTCCTTCTCCCCGCTGGTAACAGCCCCGCAGAATCAGCGTCACATCCACTTTACTCATGTTCCTGACAGGTGGCTCTAGTTTCACGCAGGCACCGCAAAATCAAAACATACGCATGTCAATGGCCCGTGTGCAGCGGGGCCCTGCCAAGGCCGGGTTACATCAGCACCAGGGAGCGGAGGCCAGGCCTTCGGGCCTCAAGCCTGGGCCTGTGGGAAACTCCCTAAGAAGAAACCACCAGAGCTGGATGGACAAGCCAGAGGAGCTCTGCTGGTGACAGTCCTGGGCCTGGGCTCCTGGTGCTGAATGGAAGAGCCTGGGAGACACCAGCTTACATCTGGCGGGGGGTTGCCACACAGACTATCCTGCCGCCACCATTCTGCCGCATTCTGCTTCCTCCAGGCAGTGGACTAGCAGCCTGGACTGAAGGAGCCACTTCAAGGAATGCGATGTCCTTGCTTGTGAGCTGGGTCTGAGCCAGGACATCAGTGACGTGCAGGTCTTTGGGCACGTAGAGGCTAGAAGAATTTCTTTAATCAAGGCACCCATGGCTACAGTGATTGAAGGGACTCGAAGGCAATTTGCTCTTATCCATAGAGGAATGTTAACTATAAAGTGGCTCAATAAAGTCAATGAGGTAGGAACAGCAGGTACGGGCCTAGGAAAATATCCTGTTCTAAGTCAAAAACCCGAGGAGGCCGGAGATGAGAACTGATACAGAGTTCTAGTCCATCACCTGCATCCCCATCCTCCCTGCCCATCCCTCTCGCTGCATCCAGGTCCCCCTCCTCAACTCCACCCGGACCTGATCTCTGGTAGTGGGTGGGGCAACAATGACAGCGAAGGCTGGAGAGCTCACACCTCTGATTTCAGAGCTTGTGGCCCCCTTTGTGGGACCTCCTGGTGACTCACTAACTTCCCGCCTCAACCACTACCAACTCAGGAAGGTGAATGTGAAGAAATGAGTAACAAGCAGGGCAATGTAAGCCCAGATCTTGAGCTAGCCGGCACCAATGCCAAATCAGAGAGACCCAACTAGACAAGCTTCACTGCACCGGTTGGCCACCTTGCCTGTTGAGGCTGAGAACAATCCAAGGATAAGGACTGGCGTTCTCATTATTCTGAGCTCCAAGAACCCTCCAAGTAGGAGCCTGGAACCTCAACCAATGTCCCGGACACATGCCTGGCCTGGCCGGAGAGGAGAGAGGCAGGTCCAGCAGGCAGGGGCCACGAGAGGGCTGCCCAGGGAGCTCTATGGCGTGAACGGCTGACAAGGAGATGAGCATGCCCAGACCGCCTAGCTCACGGCGGAAAGGGCACCACTGCTGAGGACTCAGTTCATCGTTTCACTCGCCATTCAAATAACCGTGGCATGTCAGCCCCGCTGGCCTCCTTGATTGTGCAGAAATAAATAAATGAATTATGTTGTTGGGGTTTGGGCTTCAGCACAAACACATGGTCTACATTTATCCGCACAGTGAGAGGTCCACCAGCCACTTGATGTAAAAGAGGAAAATGATAATTCTTTTCTTTAGGCGCTCTGGTGCCATATGGAATGTATATAAATCATATTTTTGTTTTAACAGCGGAGGCTTTGTTGATAGATAAACATGTGGTTTATCTAAAAAAAGAGAGGATTGTGCTTTGAACAATCATTTAATGGCCGTGGATGTGCCAAATAAAAATAAAAACATAATTCTGAAAGAAGTTGGCCTCTTGCCCAAATCCGTAACAAGGAATTTCTCCTCAACCAAAGTGGTTGAAGCCCGTCGATCTGGTTTGAGTTTAAGCTGTGCTCTCTACTCAACCCCACGACAAATTGAATCCGGGGCTAATGTGCTCTAATAGGACAAGACGTTACCTTTATGAATGACCTCATGGAGAAGAGGTTGGCGAGCATGGTGGAGAGGCCCTGGGCCAGGCAGCTCTGGGCTATGAACCCCAGCTTCAGCTCTGCGAGGCAGATTGCATCATCACCCTCTTTCCAGTTCCAGCTCGGGATGTTTAGCAGATGGGCCTGTGGAAAGAAAACAGTTATGAGACCTTCCTTTGTGAAACGTTCAATTGTTTCAAGTCTCCTCTGGGAAACGCAGCATTGCCTAGCTGCGGGGTGATCCACACTCGTCCTTTCTTCCCTGGGCCTGGGTCGGGTGCTTGGTGTTTTACTAAAATCTCATCAGACTCCAGTCTCCCTGGAAATTGCTTCTGTACCTACCAAGCCAGAGGCCTCCCCTAGGGTTTGTCCTTTAGCCAAATCGAGTCCAGAGTCAAATCGCTCTTGTGACATAGGCCCATGCTACTAGGATGTCTGACTACGTTGCTCATACATTGGCTCTTCAAATAGACTCTGATACTATCCAATGCCTGTGTACTTCAGGTTTCATTTTATCTGCCTTCCCAATACTCCAGATCAGTGGCTCCCAAGCTTGAGTGGGCATCAGAACCACTTGGAGGGTTTGAACATGTTGCTGGCTGGCCCCTTCCCCACTGTTCCCGATTCCCTGTGTGTAGGGTGAGGCTGGAGAATCTGCATTGTTAAAAGGGCCAGGTGACGCAAGCTGCTGAGCTGGGGACCACACTTTGAGAAGCACTGCCCTAAATCACCAGGCAAATCACAGCGTGGACATGTCACCATCTGTTGTAGGTGGACGGATCCTCTTCAACCGTTAGGTCAGCACTGAGATCAGGGCCCAGAGCACGCTCAGCCAGTTCTGTTTAAGTGGCATGAAGCACAGTCAAAGGTGACACACTGGATGGAAGAATCAGGATTCAAAAGTTCTCCAGAGTTGGAAAAATGGGGGCGGGTGGGGGGGAACAACCAGAAAAGATTTTAAAGGCCTTCTTGTGAAGTACAGCATTTAGCTTGAGAAAAATCAATTCTATAAGTTCAAAATGAGAAGACCTAACTTGGCAGCAGACATGAGGGAACAGAAAAGAAAAAACTTAAGTGTGTGGGTAACTAAACCCCTAAGAGAGGCCAGCTGTGTGAGAAATTGCAGAGAACGCCAATGCCTGCTTGTTAGAAATGGTCTCCAGGTCGAGGGAAACGAAGGTTCCATTCTGATGTGAAAGGGTGAGGCTGGTTCCAGAAAACCTGATCCAGCCTAACCGTCCGATTAAGGAGGGAAGCTGACCATTTGCATCACTTACGGAGAAAACATGACAAGCACGAGGAGAGGTGTCGGTTCTGGACAACCCCTTCTGAAGCACAACGGAGAGAGAGAGGCAGCAGTGTGGGGCCTGAAGAAGGTCTTGCCATCATGGAGGTGCTGCTGTGATGAAGACATTAGGCTTGTCTTGCTTTGTTCCAGGAGCCAGAATTGGGACTGAAAGCAGTAATGTTGGCTTGTTTTATAAAGGAACTTTCTAAGGATGCAATTTGTCTAAGAGATGGAGAAGGCTGCCTCCACTGCAGGGTTTCTGTCCCTAAAACTCAGTAAGTGTCCAAGTCTCAGAAGAAAGACCCCTTGCTTTGCAAGGAGAGAACCCCTAGGTCTTCCAATGCCAGACTCCATGGCCCTGAAATGACGATTTCTCTCCAAACAGGAGGAGCACCAACAAAGCTTCCCTTCACTCTCGGGACAACATAGGCAGTTGTATTAGAAGGAGATGGAAGACTCCATCGTGGAAACAAAGGGTGGGCCCTCAGGCTCCAGGCTCTGCTTTCAGAAACACCACTCTTGTGAAATGCCTTCTTGCAAAATCCAGTTCTATGGCAATCACGTGCATCCTAACCCAGCGGGAGTCTATTCCTGGGAGAGATGACTGTATCCGTCCTGATGACAGCACTTTTAAGACAGCCCCGCGTGTGGGCCACAGAGGATGGCAATTTCCCTCAGGCTGAGTATCAGAGACTGTCCACACATCGTAGCCTCGATCCAGAACTAGCCCTGCCCTTTATCCCATTTCTCTCCCTACTCTTCACTGTCCAAAGAAGGCCACCTTCCCCTCTACTTCTCTGGCATCATAGAGAATAACATATCAGTCTAAGAGGAAAAATATTAATTTGCATTAATATCACCTGAAAAGAATGAGGAAAATTAAATCTAAGTCATGAACAATCAAGTCATCAAGCCCCAGACAGACACTAGGTAACCTTCATGGCACCTTCAAACAAACACACAGAACATTTTCAAGAGGTTCTCTCACATCCCCAGGTGCCATCCAGGGTATGAAGTCCGGGCCTGGGGTCCCTCATGTGCCCATCTGGTTTGAGTTCCTTAGTCATAGTTTACATGTTTACAGAGAAAAGGCATGCGTCTCATTTCTCGGGCTTCCTTTCTTGGCCCCAGTATCTTCTGCAATCGTGGGGCAGAGAGCCACAAGGGATGTGCCAAAGCCTGGGACCAGGGATTTCTGTGTGCATGAAGCAGAGACAGGCGATTGACCCAGGAATTTGAATTCTTGGTGTCTGGCCACTCTGTCCTTTTTCATTGGAGGGCAGCGGGGCCCGGTGGAAAGGCCAGCATTGCTGCATGGGAGCCCAGAGGCAAATCCTTCCAACCTAGAGAAGTAGACCTGCTGGGCAGGGTCTGTACTGGGCCACTCATCATCTCAAGAAGAAGGAACGTAAGACAGTTCATCCTGGGAAACCAGGAGAGATGAATTCCAGCCCCAGTCACATCTCTCACTGAACATAAAATAAAACTGGGGAAGCTGCCATGAAGAGCAAAGAGGTCACATCAGAGGAAACACTGTAGCATGACTGCCCAAGTGTAAGGGTTTACAGGAGGAAGCTCAAAGAACTGCATGTCCATCGGGCCAGCAGGACTCGGCTTCAAGTTCAGAACCCTTTCACTACAGTCTGCTGGGGGAGAAAATCCAGTAAGAGCTAGCTCATCAGGAGTAACACCTTTCCAAGATGTCATAAAGCATTCTTTCCTTGAAGAGGTTCAAGCCACTGACACTCGAATTAGAGCATTTCCTGGGCCATAGTCTTTCCATGTTCAGAGATGGCTAGGCTGTGAGTGTTTCCCTCCATGAATTCTAGTGATATTAAACAGACCCACTTTGGAGAATATCAATCCTTCTCTGAGTCCTACTTTACGGAGCCACAGTTTGGTTCGGTGGGCTGTGGCTCTGCGTAAAGAGAAGGTGGTAGTTGGCAGCTCTGTCTCTTAGCTCACTAGCTGCCAAGTGACCATTATTTGTACCCTGCAGAGTGGCTCTGAGTCAGAGCCTGAGCCCCAGTCTGAAGTCACACTGAATGCTGAAATGCACAGATGGTCAGATGAGGACTCAATGACAGAATGGATGTCAAAGCTCTTGTAAAACCATAAAATACAACACAAATGTCTGAGATTATTATGATAACAAACTCAGGGGCAGTTTTACATGGAGAAAAAGCAGGCAGTCTCCCTATGTCCCTCTAGGTCCTAGAATACCAGTATCATTTGGTCACAGGGGATTGAGAGCCTTTATATTTTATGCATGGCATCCAATTATGGAATTAACTATCCCTTGCAATATATTGACAGTGACATAAGTTTATACACACATACCAGGCTCTTTCTGAAAGCAAGTGTTCATGGGTGGAGATCTCTGGTGAAGAGAAAGTGCCGAAAGAAGAAGAAAAATAATATTGAATGGAGGGTGGAGAAAGACATGTTGAAAGGGTAGGTAGGAGGACCTTAGGAAACAGAGCAAAATTATAAAGCAAGGGGAAGAATGCTTGCAATTATGCAAGGAATAAGATAACTAATAATGAACAGTGGTCTTTCTATTCTTTCTCTGGAAGAGAGAAAGGCAATGAGAGAGGAAAGGCCCTGTGTCCAGTCACTCCGTCGCTGGCACCCTTACTGATCTTCCAGGGCAGAATCTCATAGTGATGTTTGCCTAACTCTAAACCCACACAGGCTGGGGTGGCTCAACATAAAGTGTGTTTTAAGCAAATAATCACGGATCGGCTGACATCTTCACTGTTGTTCCTGAAGAGCCACAGTGCAGAGTCTGTGGGAGACACTGAGCTCACCGTGTCCATGTGAACACTGACCAGGTGCCATCTGGACCCTGGGTCTATGGAGCCGCTTGGAGTTTGACAGGAATCACAGCTGAAATCTTCCTTAATGTTTTGAAGATGCTGTATCAGCACTCATTGGAAGCAGGAGGGAAGGAACTGACATCCCTTTGTAAACATACAACATTAATTTTCCTATTCAATCTGAATTCAGCCCAAAATCTAAACAACGGCTTCAAGCACTCCCACACTAAATACAGTTTCAGATCTCAAATGGAAGAAGGAGAGTTCGTTACCCCAGAAGCTGTCACCAGCCACAGCCTCGCTAAGAAAATCCACCTCCACCTACAGGGGCTACTGTCAAAAAACGTCTCTAAACTGATGCTTGCGAGTTACCAATATCCTCACTGTATCTCTTCAGTGTCCTTGGGTTTTCCAGGGACAAACAGGACACTGTGACCTTGGGTGCCCACCACCAAGCTCTCTGGCTGCAGCACCACACTTTCTGCAGTGGAACCACCTGTCGAGGGTCGGGCAACGGTTGGCAGGGGCAGCAGCGCCAAGGGTAGCCAGTCACCGACAGCAGGCCCCATTCAGCGACAGCCTCTGATGGGCTTCCACACAGCAAAATGGGGCAGCCCTTGCCAGCAATTAAGAAATAATGGCATGGCACTGGTGCATTTGGCAGAGCGGGGTCTTCTCTGGGTCACCTGACTGCCTATTTCGGAGGGAATATGGCCTGTAAGATGGGTCACACACTCACTCAAAACCCAGCAGGGAGTTATTCTGTTCACACAGGACACCTGGTTCCAGGTACTGCCCAGCCTCGTTTCTAAGCCTCATTAAGGGGATAACTGGTTCCATATCAAACAGACAAAGGTGCCACCTTCCCTCCCTCAAAGCTGTTTTCCTGGGAGTTTAATGACCACTTAGTGGAAGAGCGTTGCCTTTGAATGCCACTGGACTCTGGGAAACAACGCAGACTCCAGCATTTGTTTTTTCCCCATCCCCCTTGTGAGCTCTAACACTAGGAAGATTCCATTATGTTTACTCTAATTTTCCCGAATTCAACCATGCAATTCTCATCTTGAATTTGAGAATGCCATGTTCCACATTCGCCACCCAATGCGTGTTCTGTTCCCCCGGGTTCACCTGGTGTCAGAAGAGCCCTATTTGGGACACTTTCTACTCCTTGAGGCCTAAATCCTCGAGTGCACAAAACAGGCCATCTCTTTTGCTATATCCCCATGGGGTTAGGGGTCAGGCAGAGTGCTGACCATCTTGTAAACACAAACTGAGGAAATTAGTAAAGCACATAAAAATGGAAGTGTTGCAATGGGATCTGAGTGCAACAATAGTCTGAACCTGAGGGTTCCACAGGTGCTTCCTGAATGAATGAACTTGCACCTGAAGGAGATTCCTCCCAGCGACCAACTGCAGACAAGGTGTTTGGACTGAAGCAATGTCCCAAGGAGGGTTTACTCACCACCCACTTCATTCAGGCCTGTGGATTGCTTTGTTTTGTGTGCATGTGTGTGTGCGTGCATGAGTGTGTGAGTGTGTGCGTGTGCGTATGCACATGTGTTTGGCTGAATGGTGAGGGAGAAGAGACTAGACCCCCATATGCATCTCTGAGCCTCAGTCGGCTCTCACTGTCCTACCTTGTTGTGATACTGCAGCATCTGAGTGATGATTCTTATCTTCGGGTGGTAGTTCTTTATGGAGATGACTCTGAAAAAGAAAACGCGAAAGCTGAGGCAGGGTTTACCTTCACTTCAGAGTCTGATGGGAAGATTCATTTGATTAGTTAGTCACCACCCAATGGAGTGATTGTGGGGCCAGCATCCAGGGCCATCCTGAGGGGTTGCAGGCATGGAGCCAAGTTAGATTGTGTTTCCACCACCATATCCGTGGTAGTGTGAAAAAGAAACCACAAAGCGGCCACAGAAGTGTCCTGGGCATAAAAGAAGAGAGAGGCCTGTGGTATGTGAGTATGTGTGTCCTGGGGGTAGGGGGTTCTGGGGCCAGGGTCAAGGTGTGTTGCCTATATAGGCATCTGAAGAAAGCAAACTCAATTTATGGGGCCAAAGGAGGTTTGCAATCTCATACCCTGGGGAAGAGCCTAGAAACAATTTGCTGTGGATCCAATTCTCCAAGTAATAATTTGAGACAACAGTGACAAATCAAACAAGCAACCCGACAAATGATTCTAATTGTCATACAAATGGCCACTCACAAAAATGATTTCTAAGTTGGGCTCTCAGGACGGGATTCTTGACTTAGCCTTCAATGGCGAATAGCATCTAAATGATGACTTTGACCTTGGTTAGAATAAGGGCAAGGCCTTTCAGAGTTCTAGTACAAAAGCCCTCCAAACTGCCCTCAGTCCATACTCAGTATTAGCCCCTGCCTGGGCCTCCCCATGATCCCCTGACAATTATGTGCTAACAGGGGAGGGGCAGGGAGCAGAGGAATATAAACACCTGGACTCCAGTCCCAGCCATTGCCCTGGCGAACTGGTGACCTTCAGGAAATCCCTGGTCTCTCTGTGACCATTTCCTCATCTGGACATCGGGGGCAACAGTACCTGCTTTATTTATTTCACAGGCTTGGTCTGAGCAGCAAAATGAAAGACCAGATGTGAAAATGCTTTGAAATCATTAAAAGCTCTCTCCACGTGTAAGTTATGGTTTTTGTCATTACGGACTCTGTCAGAGGTGACACTGTACATTTCCTTCTGTGACAAGGAAGGCTCAAGAATGGAATTCCACGGAATGGCCCACCGCCTGAGCCTAATCAGAAATGCAAGTGCATTTATGGTGACACCCCCCACAAACGTCCCACCCAGAAACCCTGCCCTTCATCCCTGTGTCGTGCAAAGATGGAGAGAGGCGGCCAGGAGCAGCTGTGTCTGGAAAGCTCCAACTTGTGCACTTAGGAAACGGATCACACATCAGCCTCTCCTGCACAAGTTCACCCTGGGCTTCTGCACTTGAAGGATTTCATTTTATTTTTGAAAAAGTCTTGTGTTGGCCCACGCGTATAACTCAAGGACTTGGCGCCTCTGTCAGCCCTCTGAATTCAGTTCACAGCCTCAGCCAGTTTTCTGCATTAGCTCATTTCAAATGGATCTTTGACATTTTAATTTCAAACGGGGCAGATTGGTCTCATTAAATTAAGGAGGAAGGAGGATTATACAAATAAGGGAAAGACAGAACCCATTTTTAACCCGAGCCTCCCATCTCCTTGTGCTGCCTGGGCCTTAGCTCTGATTCTGGCTAATGGACGGCTCGGTTACATTTCTGATACTACCTTTGCCCAGTAATCTCTATGCCTTGGCATCATGCCCATCACCCTGGTAACCTATATGTCTTCACATTAACCCTATCACAGTCAGGGCTGTTATGAGATATTGTGATGAAGAAAAATGTCCATTTCAAAGCTATTATCATTTCAATTAGTCACTTTTGAAGGGAACAAAATAATAATAATAAAGGTAGTGCCAGCCTCAAACTTGTCTGTGGGGTCAACACATTAAATTTCACCTTCTTTTGATACTTTGGATGAAATTTTGAAGATAACAAAGCCTCGTTCCTTAAAGTCTACATCTGTATCACTTCATAGGATGCAAAAATGTGGTGAAGGAGTGAAATCCCAGTTCAAGGAAAGGGCAGCCTGAGCCACCTTAACCAAGGCTGCTGTAGTCACTCTCCAGCTGTGACCAGTGCGGGGCTGGACCCAGGTGTGGGAGCACGTCCTCACCCCACCATCTCCTGCAGCCTGGCAAGCCCGATGCTTACAAGAGCTCACGCTTCAACTTCCTTAAAACAACTGCACTCGTCAATATTGCCAAAGAAAAGCGAGTGGAAAGAGAACATTGCTCCAGATGTTGCTTGCCAGGCACTAGGACCAGATGCTAAGGGGAGGCCTTTCTCATCCGAAAAGCATGGAGGAATTCCCCCACCTCACCGATGGGAAAGCACGTGTCACTTGGGGCCGCTGATTAAAGGCACAGAAAGGAGGTTCCAGCCTTGTGATGATGCAAAGGCAGCTTCCCAAGCCCCCATGGTGGGACAGTCAGGGCCAATTCCTAGGACACAGTAAACCAAGCTGCAGGGAGAAGGGAATCTTTGTCTCGACCCAGAAGATGGCTGTTCACAATTAGGTAAGAGTTCCTGGGAATACAGTGGGAGTGACATGTTTTCTCTTAGGTCATCTCTTCTCCAGAAGGTTCTCTTTACCCCTCCACGCTGTCTTAACTACTCTGCAGTTTATGCTACAGGAGGTAAGATTTCAAAAGGGCTCTAACTATCTGGAGCAAAATACCTTAACCTTTTAGGAATCTCATAGCCACAATATGTCCAGATATGGGTCTATGCAAAGAACAAAAACGGAACAACAGTTTTCTTCTGAAACAGTAAGGAGTAGGAGTTGGGCAGAAAATGGCCTCTCATAGGCTCAGCCCGTTTGCAGGAAGGGTACTGGGAAGTGTTCTCCAAAGAGTGGCCCCCCGAAATGTTCTGTAAAAATGAGGGAGGGGGCTTGTAGTCAAATAGGTTTGAGAAATTCTCTAGAGCACATTATTTTTATCATTCATATTAGCACTAAAAGCACTGAGAAAGTTTTCAGTAAACAACACTATTTCATTCAGGGAGACGGGTTGAAACAAACTAATTGGAGAACAAACTCCTCTTTGGGGGTGAAATGAATCCATGTGCTATAGACACACTTGGAAAGCGCTAAGATGGGGCTTCATCCCAGGCACTATTGAAATTTGAAGCCAGACCAATTCTCTCCTGTGTGCAGCTGGCCTTTGCCTTATAGGATGTTGGGCAGCATTACTGGTCTCTACCCACCAGACATGAGCAGGACGACAACCCTAGTTATGACAACTAAGAACATCTCCTGATGTTTCGAAAGGTCCCGAGACAAGACCACATCCCCGTTTAGGCATCTCAGGTCCATTTCCTCTTAGGAAACATGGCACCTTACTTCAGGTCATGCCCATCTAAATTTACCTTTCCTTTTGGTCCTGTCTAAAGGATCTCAAATGCAAGACCCAGAGCTCCCATCTTCTCGGGACAAACTTCCTATGGACTATGCCTATGTCACTGCCTTCCACACCCAGCACAGCCTCAGCTTCCCCCACCCACCAGGCCTATGCAGGTAGCTTATGGAGGAGATGGTGTAGAGGACCCAAAGGGGAGCAAGTGGGCCACAGAGCCCCAAGCCCAGAGCCTTCGCCCCACCCCCCAAGAGGTTACCTCATGATGTTGGAGGCATCTTCAGCGTCAGGGTCTGCGCAGTACTTATTGGCAAGGATGAGGCACGCATCTGCTGACTCTATCTAAGACACCGAAAGGAAAACCACAGACACAAACACATAAATAGCCAGGCTTGGTGGCAGGCTCTCACTGTTTACAGCTCTTGGGGAACCTGGTGCTTTGCAAGGAAATTTTTTAAAAGAATCCTGAGAGATTATAGTTTGTGTCAAAAGTGTAGGTTGCTAAGTCTTGTTATGATTATAAACAATTCATCTTGTTGCTGTTGGAGGGAACAGCATGTACCTTAGTAATTATACTGTTCATTTTGCATAGTCTTATGTGTGAGCTTCTCAGATTTCTTTAAAGAACAATGAACTAAGCTTTTTAGTAGCCCCACCCCCACCCCACCTCCTTTCCCACCACCATCCTAATTTTTCCAGGTGGGAAATGGAGTTAGGTGGGCTAACCCCATCCACTCAGGTTACCAAGATAACTGAGGAGTTGGAGATTCAGTCATTTAGACTCCAACGTTCTTCCTCTAACCCTTTTCACATCTTATCTGGCAAACAAAAGGAAACGAGAGTCCTGAATCAGTGCTGTTCAGTATCCAATTAGCATTCAGATATTCAAAAGACAACACATCTGCATGTATGAAGTGATGTATTACAGAAGATCTCAAACTATAACTTATTAACTTATCTGAACATGAGCCCCAAATAGTTTATTCCTTTGAGGGGTTCGTGAGTAGTGCTAATAATTGCCTACATCGAAATCAGGTCCAAAAACAATAACCATGTTCTCAAAGTTCTCATGAGCTTCCACATTAGCCATAACTTGAACCATATCTGGGGAAAATTAAGATGAACTGGACTCCGTAAGAATTCTTATGCTGGCGGAGGCCTGCAGCCTGTCCCACTTGGCATGTTGTACTTAGCAGACCCTTCTGCATTTTGAGGGAGGGCTGGTTTCCTCCATCATATGTCACAGTGTCTCTGGTTTTCTTTAAGAGTCCAGAGAATTTACTCAAGTCCTTTTGGCTTATTCATGTTTGCCCATTACATGGTTACTGAATGGTGTGGTGACTGCAGTTAGCATTAAGATGTCAGTGGCTTCACAATTTCAATATACACTTACTGTCGTGCAATCACTGAGCATGCTTACAAAATCGGTATGCAATGAGTAGAGTGGAGAGGCCATTTTGCTGTACCCTATCCCCTTATAAGCCTCGGGTGTGCTTTCTAAGAAGATTCTACCTTAGCAGGTGCTGGAAAGAAAAATTAGCCCATTACAAAGTGGTATCAGATACCTGTATGTTTAGTTCCATACCTTAGTCTTTTGGTAGGGGAGAGAAGGAAGCTCAAAATGTTTCATGGCTTGGTAACAATTTTATTTTAGACTAGAAGCCCGGTGAACGAAATTTGTGTACTCAGGGTGGTCCCTCAGCCCGACCTGAGCCCTCTTGCAGTCCAGAAGTCCCTGGGGGATATCCTACTGACAGCTTAGGCCTGTTCCCCGCAGGGGAGCGAGCCTAAGCCACAGTAGGGCATCCTGAGTGCTGCCACCGCCACTGTGCTCACCAGCGGTGAGCCCAGCTTCTCGCTGAGTGGTGCTCCCCCTGTGGGAGTGCAATGACCACCAGGAGGCAGCTTCTGTGTTGAGCATCTGTCCCCTGGTGGTCAGTGCATGACATAGCTACCGGCCATCCCTTCGTTCAGTCGATATGCATATTAGCCTTTTATTATATAGGATTTTACCCTTAATGTTCCTTTCTGATATAAATAATAGATTTCAGAGCTACAGTGAGTCCTATTTAAGTATTCAAGATGGGAATAGCTTGATTATTATGTTGTATGGGAGACTATTGAGTCCACACAACTAGTCTGCTTCCTTTAGCAGCACTGATACTGAGGGAATTAGCAAAGGAAGTTAAATGCTCCAAGTAGTTCAAGTGTGGAATGCTCACAGGTGGTCTAGCAGGTGCCAGCAGAACCAAGCCCTGGGACCTATGCAAGGGTGATGCCAAGGTGGTGGTATCTGACTTCTTTCATTAGGGGTTGGGGGTGACTCTTAGCCATCCTGAGAGGCATGTCCCCTCACCACTGAGTCAGGTGCCCCCCTCTTAGGTGGAGGAAAAGCAGAGGTCACCCCTTCCTTCTTACCTTGACTCTCGCAAGATCATGTGGATTGAGGACTGAACCCTGATAAAATTCCACCTGAGTAAAATGTCGTTTGAATAGAGCTTCCAGCTCCAGGTTGGGGGAAATGCTGTGCAGGGAGAGAAGAAACAGCCATTAATATGACAGACGCAGGTATTGCAGCCTCCAGGCCCCCTTCTCTTGACTTCCACAGAGGGGGACCTGGGAAAGGGCTTTCTCCCTCAAAGCAGCTCCCAAGTTTGTCATAAATAAAGGCTTGCACTCAAGAGAGCTAAAACCTACCTGAACCAAACCAAATACCAAGGTAAAATAAACAGGCCCAGACTTTGACCAGGTCTGAGGCATATGGGGTGAAATGTCTTCGACTTCATTATGAATGCAATCCCTATTTTATAAATAGAGAAACTGAGGTTGTGACATCAGGGTTAGCCAAAGGTTCCCTTGGCAGTGCTGTTCCTTCCACCAAAAGCCTTTTCCCTGCTTCTCCACCCCATGGACTCCTCATCCCCCAAAATGTCACCTCTGTGCAGCCACACCCAGAGTTCATTTACTCGCAGTACTGTTCTTGATTCACAGGGGTGTACACTATTCATCATTCTTAGGACTGAGCTGTAAGGACATCTTTCCATTGGAGGACAAAGATTAAAACACCGATTGACCTATTCATTCATTCATTCATTCATTCTGGAGAGTTGAACAAACCTACTCTGTACGTGGTACTATACTAGGCACTGGGAGGTCATATTTAGTTAGAACCTACTTGGTGCAGGGATAGTGTTAATCAAAACGACTAACATCTACTAAGTGCCTAGTCTTAATAATTTTTAATGTTTTGAGCATTTACTGCATGGCAGATACCATTCTAAACACTTGCAAGTATTAACTCATTTAAACCTCAAAACAACCCTAGAGAAAGGTATGTTATTAACACAGCTTCAAGAGGTTAATTATCTGGGCCATCTACTATGATGCTGACAAGAATCGATGCTGGGGACACAGGGGAACCCTAACACTAACACAGGGGAACCCTAAGCATTAGAAGCCAACTTGATTCCGACTGAAGCCCTAGGTGAGAGAAGAGGAGCTGCCTGTGCAAATCTTTCCCATCGCCCAGATCCAGTACGATCATGCTTCATTCCTGAAGCTCCCCGGGTAATGCACGAAGCGGGGGGCACTTCCTGGTACAGATGCCCCAGGCCAGTCTGCCACCTGGTGAAACTGACTTCAGTCAGTGAAGGTAGGATCACTGTTGTGCTCTAATGTCACACATGTGCTCATCTTCAAATGTTCAGTCAACAGGAGAGCAGACCTACACACTACACTGCTCTTGAACCTTCTAAAAGGCTCAGAGAAGACGGGCCCCACAACTGGGAATGAGCAGCTAGCTCTGAACTGTTCTGTGGGTTCTGCTCCTGGGCCCATGGCCTGGCCAGTCTTTTCAGAACTTAGAGAAGTTGGTGCTGAGAAGAAAAATACTGGTGCTCAAACCTGGTGACCAGTTTGGTATGGGTGAACAAATGCCCGGAGGAGGAAGCTGCACAGAATGGGAGCTTGTAGGGAGATCAACCAGAGTGGGCTCTTGGAGCAGGACTGAGTCTTGAGTGGTCAACCCCATACCGAGCCAACACCGACATGTAAGCTTTGTCCCTCTAGCAACTTATGGCTAAGGCTGGCCCCTTGGCGGCCCATCTCTAAAAGAAGATGGAGCAACGCATGTCAACATGCTTGAGCCCCCAACTCTCCATCCCTGTGCAGATTACCTTTTACTTAAAGGGGATGAGACAAAGCTTAAAATCTCAACAATATTGAGCAGAAGTGAGATACCTTCTTTTCCTCCCCTGTAAATCAAATATAATGAGACATAATTTCTAAATTGATTATGTGACCTAATGTATTTTATATTTCACAATAGTAGCTAACATGGATTGAGCAGCTACTGCATGCCTGATTCTGCTCTGTGTACATTCATGGATTACTTCTTTTCATTCTCACAACAGCCCAAGGATATAGGTAGAAACCATGATGATCTCCCCGTCTTATGGATATGGACACTGAGGCCCATAGAGGTTCAGCAAGCAATTGGTTGACACAAGATTCAGATCAAGTATTTGGAATCCAGAGCATGTACTTTGCTCCCTCTGTTGGTTAAAGAAGGGACTGTCTGTGCGGTGACCAGCGAGCACAGGGTCTCCCATTGAAGATTTCTGGGAACCACAGTTACTGTGGCTATTAGTACCTTACATCCTGCTTCCTGTTATGTTTATGTCTTCCTTGGTCGCTATGTCACCCCTGCACTCATAAGGTATCCACCTCATACCGCTCATCATTCCACACCAGACACTGGGGACACACATGGATCACAGAGATCCAGGAGCTGAGGGGACAGTAATGACGTGTGTGACCCATGATAAACTCCTCTGTTATTTGCCAGAATGACCTTCACAGAGGCAGGTGCTGCTCTCACTGAGCTAGTGTGTTACTCCCTTTCCATTGGTTCAGGTCTTCCTCTCCAATGAGGCCAGCAGGGACTGTGTCTCATTCAACTCTGCCCTGTCCCTCAATGCCGCCCCCACACCACCACTCCTGCAGGCACTCAGGGTGCCCCCTCAGGGTGTCCTGTTGGGTGGAGGGTCTCAAACCCACAGGGGCCTCTTACTTGTGAAGAAACACGATCTCCACGTTGACATCGTCCCGGTCCTTGTGCAGGAAGTCCTTCAGGAAATTGGAGACACTCTCCAGAGTGATGTGTCCACAGACCACAATGTGCCTGAACGGGAGAGGCTGGTTAGATGAGGTGGCCCAGCGCGGCCCAGCACCCATGCCCAGCAGGACAGAGGAAGCGCAGCCGCAGGAAAGCATGGCCCCCGGGGGCTCCCTGAGCCCCGCTCCCCTCCCCAGAGGCTGCGAGGCAAAGCGGCGGTGCTGGCAGGTGTTTCTCGGCAGAAAAGGCATATGGCGTCTCACCTGATGCTGCACAAAATCCTATTAAAGCCCAACCGTTTGGCCAAGTGGTTTTATGCATTTAACAATAAGTGACATTATGCTCGCGCTTAAACGCTGCATTATCAAGTCCCTTGCAGATTCCTATCTCTCCCTTTCTGCCCACAAAGCGTCCTCCCGGGAGATTTACTGAATGAGTCTTGGTTTATGACATAGAGCTTATCAGGTAATGAGATAACAAATCTTGCTGAAACGATGATTTTGTGTGTAAGGAAGCGAACTTTTATCAGGGTGGCTAATGTGCGGCTTGACACGTTATGGGCTCTGTTGGCCATAAGCAGTAAAAAGGAAAATTTTGCATTTTTCCGCCATAACTCCTCCAACAATGGGGGCACGTAACACTTTACAGTAAGTGAGCATTACTCAGGGCTAAATGGGGACAGGATGCCTCTGGAATGGGAGATCAGCCGCAGACCTGTGTCCCCAGGCAGCTGCTTCCTTGGGGCGCCGTGGATGTCTCCGCGAGCCAAAGGAATCAGCCTCAAGATGGGGAGAAGCCAGGAAGAGGGGACGCTGGCATCATCTGCCTTGTCCCAGGGGCCTTGAACTTCTGTTTCTGGAGACGGTGGCTGGCCTTGAGGAGAGGAGCCCCTCTTCCAGAACTGTGGGAACAAGAGTCCCCCCAGCATCTCTGGGCTCCTGGACCAATCTAACTTTGACACCAGGCTATACTATGGCCACTTACAGTCTCTACAAGGTGCTCGATCGATCAGGACTAAGCACTGTGGTGCAAGAGTTAGTGCCAGGCCCCAGTGTCGGGACTGGCTGTACAGATGAAACCCGCTGGCTTAGAGTAGAGAGGCTGTCGCAAGGGATTCAGCCCAGATCCCTGTGCGCCTCGGGCCGAGGGGGACAGAGGCTGAATCCCTGGCCGGGCCGTGAGGCATGGGCACGGGACGAACAAGAAGCACAGTGATTCTGTGGGGAAATGTAAAATGGCCAGGCCCCTTGCACTCCATAACTGCTCCGTGCACACTGCAATAAGGCGGAAAGCGCATTGGCTGGAGGCGGCTCATAATAGGAGGCATGATGATCACTTATGCAATGTTCCATTAGATGCCATTACAAGAGCCTGCCCTTTCCTTGTAATTTGGTGCTTGACTAAGTATGTGAGAATAATGCAGTAAACTCATTGGTGAAAGGATAATGATGCAGAACAAAGAGTAAATCAATAATACGCGCGGTGCAGTTAATAACATCTCCATTATGGACTGTTATTGTTACGGAGCTGCACTTAGCGATCGGAGCCCAGAGGCCATCCGGGGAGGGGAGTGTCAGTGACTTCCTCAGAGGAGACGCGTGAGCAGGATCACGGTGCTCGAGCCCGGGCCTGCCGGGGTGAGGGAGGTCCCGTGACCACCCATCCAAATTCTATGCTCAAAACCCGTACAACCAACACCTTCCTAAAATACACAGCATGCCTGCGTACATGATGTGAATGAAACACTTGGATTACATGCATTTTTATCACGTCATACCTTAACATGCTTGCTGTAACACATGCGCACATATATGGACAAAACAGGCTGCACGTGAACTTGAGTGACCTCAGTAAGATTTCTGGTTGTGAACTTGCCAAGTGTGTTCAGAAAGTGACTGAGAAACAGGACCTCCCTCCCGACCTCTCCACAAATGACAGTGGGGCAACGTGGGGGCGATTCTGATACTTTCCGCCCACAAACTTCCTGATGGAGAACAAGACCAGCATGGTCCAAGGTAAGGGCCCCTCCACAGGCCCGTGAAAGGAAGCCAGATTTGATTCCCTGCTCTGCCCCCGAGGACGTGTGATCCAGGACAAGCCTCTTATCCCCTTTCAGCAGATGAGGGAACTGAGGGGTTAATACCCCAGCCAGCTCCTGCCCCAGGCACTGCAAAGCCCACAGTTCTACACCAGCATAAACCTGGTTATTGTTCAAAGCTGGACTCAAATCAACGAGAGGGCCAGAGAGATGCCTGAACATCCACCCTTCCTATCCTGCGCGCAAAGAACTGAATGAACATCTGCCAGCATCCCCGCTTCCTCTTCCAAAACCATTCGTCTCCAGGACAGCTGTATGCGAAGCGGGAGGGGAGGGGATGAGTTCACCCTCTCACCCTTGAATCAAAGGCTCAGCTCAGCCCGCTGATTTATTCAGCCTTAGGAAGAGTCAGGGTTCTCTTAGTTGAAAATGTGCTGGGTACATATAAAATATATTCCAATGCAATCAATATTATCCCTTAAGCCTTTAATTAGCTTTCACTTCTCTTAAGAAGTAAGACAAATGCTGGCAGGAGACAGAAGGAACAAAAAGGATTGACTTTTCTCATTTGGTGTTAGCTGTCCAATACCATTCTAGAGGGTTTAAAATATATATCCGTTAGCTACAGCATGCCTTCTGGGGTAGAGAGCAGTCTTTATCAAAAAGGGAGGGGGAAAAAACCTTCCTTCCACATAATTGGTATTTTTGCTCAGAAAAAGCGGGATTGATTGAAAGCAGATTGCTGCCCTGCCCGCGGAGAGGTATTAGGTGCATTATGGTGGCAACCTTGGAGGACCCATATTGTTCCAATCTGTCCCGTATCTGATGTGAAGATTGACCGCGTCCCTGTTTTGTGCCAATAATCATTTCCCTCTATTTTGTTTTCCATGCAGTGAACGCGATCAAGGAACCCACATATTGAAAATGTTTGAACGCAGTTAGGACTGATGGATGGGGAGAAGCTGCCTCGCCAGCTCAGCATGTGCATCAGGAGGCCGGCTCCCACCAGCCCGGGGCCCAGGGAGCACAGGCCCTGCGGGAGTGCCGGGGATGAATGGTGAAAGGGGCAAATTTATTTCCCAGGAGTAGTTTCAGGAGTTGACAATTCCAGGGGCAGTCGTCTTGGGAAGGATGTCATGGAGGGGAGAAGAGAGGCAGCATTTCCTGGTAGTTGAAAATGTAATTGAAATGCTCTAAGACTGAGAGCAGGGTGTGTCATCTCTGGACAAAGAGTGATGGTTGTTCACAGTACACGGTTCAGAGAACGCCCAAAAAGACCCTCATCCAAGATTATCTCTGTCAGGTCTGTGACTCCCACCAATCTACCCTGTGAGATTCATTTGGATAGCCCTGTGTTAGCTCCGACACCAAGGAACGGAAGTCTGAGGCAGGGACCAATTCTGCATCTCACAATTATGAAGTCAGAATCTCTGAGGGGCTGGAGCTAGCGCCTGATTCATGAGGTCATCTTGAGGATTTATTTAAATAGAGACAATACATGTGAAGGGCCTAGGAAAAGATCTGGCCCTGGTAAGCATTAAATGGTAAAATTCATGGGATACCTGTAAATCAGTACATAACATATAAAAAGCTCTGTGGCCCATAGAATCTCATCTAATCCTCAAACAATTCCGTGTTCCGATTATCTGCATATTTTCAGGGAACTTCTCTGAACCTCAATCTCCTTAAGTCATGTGTCTGAGATCCCACAGCAAGTAAAAGGGGCTTGCCCAGGCTGTGACCCTGTTCTCTGACCCCATTCTCGCTGAGAGGAAAGGGGTGATGTGAAAAGGGCAGAGGCTTCGGTATGGCAGCTCTGCTCGCTCCTGACGGGCTGGGATGAACCCAGAGGAGATCCTCCTGGACACACAGAGGATGGGGTGTTGGCGAGTCCTCGCTGGGCCAGGAGAGAGGCTTAGTGTGGGCCTGGAGCGGACAGAGATAAATGCCCCTAAAGCGCCACAGAGATGCAGGGTCACTGGATTCTGGCTGTACCTGGTCAGCTGGACCAGACGGCCCAAGACAGCCAAGGCTGAGAGGCACAGGAACTCTGAACCAAGTTTCAAGTTAAGCCACACAATTTGGCCACCCAGGGGCTGTGATGCAGACGTCCATTTTTAGGTGTTATAGGCTGTATCCGGCTCAGGACTTCCTCGGCCTGAGGACCCAGTGGAAGACAGAAATCTTGTGGTTCATTGACAATGGAGAGTTTACCAAGGCAGCTGCTGTGGACCCAGAGCTGGACATTTTTAAACTGCTGGCCATGGCAACCACTGACTTCTAGCAGGCCTGGCCCCCTGGTTTGTGAAGATGGCCAACCAACCTAACTCAGTCACCATTTTTCTTCTGGTGTACTTTTTGGGTTTTAGAGTTTTGTTTAGTTCGGGGAACAAATCTTTGTTGAGATAAATTAATGTTAGTAGCTAGGATTAAAAGGTCCATCTCAGATGCAGGAGGAAGCATTTGAAATGCCAAAATAGTGGCAGATGGCATCTTGTGGAGAGCAGTTACTCATGTAGTGGCTGGCCTGGGAGAGTGTCCCCAAACGCGGGCTGGATGAACCAGAGGTGATAACATTGGTGGGTCACAGAGCAAGTATGGCATCGAGGGGTGGAGGGTGACTTAATCAGAATAATGTTTGACTATTATGATCGCTATCAGGGCTCACCAGAACACTACCAGTTGCTTAGTTCATGGGCGCCTCTTCACTCAATCAGTACTGCTGTCAATAACCATCTTCACCTCCCACACATCGTCCTCCATCACTCTGCTTGGAAGTGGGTCAGGAAAGCCGGACGCCCAGTGCAGTTGGGAGCTCAGTTTCAGAGCTCAATGCCACTGTGCCTTTCAGAATGGATAGCTCAGGGCCATTGCCTTAGGGCTGGAGGCATAGAGGAGAGTAAAGAGGGGGGCCACCAGACGAAGCTTTTCAAGGCTCTGGGGGACTAGGCACCCAGAGCCACTGAGGGTGAGCTTCCCTCAATGAGAGGAAAAAATATACACACTTTTCAAAAGAGTCAGGCAGTGTTGCTGAGAGCCAGCAGCCTTTGCAAAGGGCTGTGAGCATGCTGGGCTCCCTCGCACGTTCTCACGTGTATCTTTGTGTCAGAACCGCCCTTGGCAAGTGTAGTCCAGTGCCTGCATCATTCTGGTGTGGACACTGCGGTCCAGAGACTTGGTGCCCAGTGATTGCCAGAGCAAGGGCAGGCCGGCCCTGTGGTTTGATGCCCCCTAAGCAGAGGAAGCAACTGGTGCCGCTAGAAGGAGCTGCGGTCCTGGGTGACCTGGGACCAGTAGAGCCCTCCCACAGGGTCCCAGTTCTCTGGACCCGCCTCCCTGTTCATGCCATCCGTCCATCTTGTCTAGACATCTGCAACAGCTTCCTAATTCCGTTCATGTTTACTCTCCCCACAACTCCCAACCCCACCCCCACACCCCCAAGAAAGCTAAAACGCGAGGACAGAGGCAGATCCGACTGCATCGGGCCCCACAGGACAGGGCGGTCCTACATCTCCCTTTAGCAGAGCCTCACTCGAGGAAGACGATGTAAAATGCACAGCTCTGGGCTGTTTATTTTTAAAGATACTATATCCATTTTTACTGGAACAAGTATAAAGAACTTAAAAAACCCATAGCTATCCTGTCACAATAAATCATACGGAGTAAATTGAAAATCCTATACAGCTTTTCCTGAATACAGTGTGCTCACTTTGTCAAAGAGCTAGATGAAATGTGGCATATATTGATCTCGATGTCTCTGTAAAACTATAATATTTATATCAAATACATATGCTAGAAGCTCTTGTCTTTCTGCTGAGCCTTCTAATCATGTTTCTCTGGTCCCACCTCCCCCCACGCCTCCCGCCATTGGTAGCTGCTGCCTTGATGGGAATGTATTTTAAGAAGGACTTGTCCAAGGAATTCATCAGCGTTTTATCACGTAGAAAGCAGGGTGGGGTGGCAAGAGACCCCGAAACCCACATCACAGTGGTCAGTACTCAGAGTACTGCCCTAAAGGAAGGAGGCTAAACTAGCTCCAGCCTCCACACATCCTCCTAAAGGACTGTCCCAAAGGATGTCTACGCCGGGAGGTCATCTTCTGTAAACAAAGGTAAACCCAGGTGAGGGGGCCCCTCCTTCCACCACACCCTGGGACCCAACTCAGGACCCCAAAACTGGCTGGGCTTTCAAGAATTCTATGTTGATCAATGAACTGGATGGTGGAGCCTATGTGGCTAGGCGACCGTGGGCTATAGTAAGTGTAGAAGACATTGAACAGTCAGCTGCAGCCTGTCAGAGCAGTGCCTGATCCCGCCAGCTCAGGTCTACTACCCTATTTCAAGTCTGTGAGAGAACAGCACATGTAAAAAGGACAAAATGAAACCAAAACAACTGTGAGCACGCATCACTCCAAGCCCTGTTCTAACCATGTTCTGTTTAAAACAAATGAAAACACAAACACAAACAAACAACAACCAAAACAACCCAAGTTGGCTAGGAGATGAGGTCACTTCCTAGCCAGGGCTGCATCTAGGATTTTGCTAATCACAAAGGAAGGAAATGCCTTCTCTCTCTGAGTGAGGAAGAGAATGAAGTAATCATCGGATCCAGCTGTCAACAGAGCTGTTCTGGGGAGACAGGCTGCTTGGCTGTTTCTCTAAGTGGGGCAGAAGGTTGAGCAACTACATCCCAGCATCGCAGCAAAGGCACCTCTGGAAAACACCCCAAGATCGGAGGACAGACTACTGGTCGACCCAATGGGAAACACTCGATGGCCTGACCAGATCAGACGGTGCTGCATGAAGGGGGTGCATCTTACCATAGGCAGGTGGTCAGCGCCTGAGCCAGTCCAGAGGGATCTGTGACTGCACCTCCACCGTCCCAAGTCAGACCTCCATAATTGGACCGTGCACGAAGAATGATCCCACGTCTTTGTGGCTGGCTGCCTAACGAATGTTTCAGTCCAAGTCTTAAAACTAAATTCTGGGAACCTCAATGTGGGAGACATTGGTTGCTTTTGTCTGTTCAACAGGCACCCCCCTTCTGTCAATAGCACCTCATTTTTAATGCTTTATCATTGAAAGTTTTACATATGTCTCCTTCCCCCCCCTTGACCTCTCCCCACCCGCACCCACCCCCCAGCACATGCTCCCACTCCCTATTATCTGTGTCCATTGGCCATACTCATATGCATGGATACAAGTCCTTTGGTTGATCTCTTACCCCCTGGGTAATCACCTCATTTTTAATTGGAGAATCACTCCTCCCCAACCATGTACAGTCCTGGGTCCTTTAATCAAGGTTCCCTGACCAAGCTCTGCCAATCCCTGCTTTTCAGTTTCTCATTTAATTCTCACAATAACCGAGGATGCAGATATTACCACCACTGTTTTGGTTTCTTTCTCTATTCCTTCTTTCCTTCCTTCCTTCCTCTCTCCTTCCCTCCCTCCCTCCCTCCCTTCCTCCCTTCCTTCCCAGAAGAGGAATTACACAACTCTCTTAAGCAAGCAATAATATGATGGCCGGACTCTCACAAACTGCACTTCCTTGTCTCTCACCCAGACCCCTCACTCCTCTGCATTTTATTCATCCCATTAATGCAGACTTGAAGGCCTTTGGCCATTTTTTAAATAAGCCAGTCTTCCCCTGACCTGACTCTTCCAATCCTGGCCGGCTCTCTGAGTCTACAGAGGGATCATCAGCACTCTCCTGTACTCAGATGAAAGCAAGTTTGTCTCTCTCCACTTGGTAATGCTGCTTCCGAACAGGAGGGACCAAGAGAAGAGAAGATTACCCCTTTGGGGATGAAGGTGAAATAGAGAATGAGTCCAAAAAACTGGTTCTCGCCCTGGAGAGGAGACATATAGCTTTGATTTGCAAAGTGAGCCCTCCCCCTCTCCCTAACCCCCCTAGTAAATCATGCCTCATGGCCTGAGAGCATGTGCTCTTGGACTTGACCTTCCCATAATGACAATCAAGTTGACACATCCTGGCCTTGCTCCCCAGCCACACCCAAGGGTGTTGCCCCAGGCTGCACACTCTGTTAGTCAGCCTGGCTGAGTAGACGCAACACACTTGCACGGGCCTCCGAGGCCTCCGGCATGTTACACACGAAATGACTGGGAGCTGTCCACAGCTTCCAGGGCTTCCTCACCGAGGAGGAGGGAAGGTATGGAATGGAGCAGACCTCGGGGTGGCATCAGCCGCACCCCATCCTTCCAAATCTCTCTGTACCCCTCTGTTACTGTTATCTGTAGGCTTTTGGTGCCCAAGTCACCTGCCATTACCTTTGCCCTAACTACTCCAATGGGTACATTTAACGATTGGGAATTAGCAAATGCTTTCAGGAGCATTCCTTCTAAAATGCTTGCAGCCTTCATGTTGCTTTACAATTTCATGATTTTATTGAATAAAATTGTTGCCAAAATAGCATTTCACTGGGATGATACTCCTACATAATCAAGCTTCCGTTTAGCTGTCACTGGCTTCTTGAATGATTCTGATTGCTCAATATCTCAGGTACGCTCCAGGATAGCAATAATCACACTTTCTAGCTCATCCTTTTATTTATTTATTTACTTACTTACTTATTTATTTTTAAATGTTTTTTAAAATATATTTTTATTGGTTTCAGGGAGGAAGGGAGAGATAGAAACATCAATGAGTGAGAGTCATAGATCGGCTGCCTCCTGCATGCCCCTTACTAGGGATTGAGCCACTCGGGCAAGTGCCCTGACCTGGAATCAAACCATGACCTGCCAGTTCATACGTCAATGCTCACCACTGAGCCACACTGGCTGGGCTCTAGCTCATCCTTTTAAACACAGCACATAGCAGAGTGCCAGGAACATGGCAGGGGCTCAAATACTTGTTAGTGAAGCAAATATGCTGAATGAGAGCTTTCCTAGATTTGCTCTAGATGCTAGCTGACATTGGGCTTCACGGTCAATGGCCAGTGTCAGAAACCCCTCACAGAGATGGGCATGCATGTATCTCTGAACTGCTTCTGTGTCCCCTGTTGAAAAGGCATACAGAGGGGACCTAAGGTTCCTTTACTGATGACTGCCACCCACATCTGGAGCAGCGCTGTGGTTCTGGGGATGGGAACAGCCATTGCTATGCGATGCCAGTACTAGATGTGGAGCCTGGATCCCTGCGCGTCACAGAATCAGGCTTCCAGGAGTTTCACATAGCATTAGCCCCGACAGATTTTTAATAAAATGAGACACCGGACTTGGCCAGTTAGAAAGTTTCTTGGTTTGTTTTCAATGTATGATGGCAGCATCTGTGGGATGAACCCCAAATCTACTAAGAACTGCTGTACACAGATCTGGAAAGCCTTCCATCAAAATGAATGACATCGTCAGAGACAGAAAACAACACCGCTTAGTCTCTGAGGGCTGCGTGCATCCTTTGGATTGGAAATCTACCCAGCAAGGATTCTCCATCAAATGTGAGGTTAAAGAGAAAGAATCTTCAGGGATTATAATTAGAAAATTCATATTCAGACTCCTTTTTTTAATGTTAGAAAGAATATCTAAGAGCAAAATCTAGGCTTACATTATTTTTTTTAGCCATACAGTTCATCTCCCACCTACATTTCTATTCTTGTTTTCAGAACAATAGCTGGAACATTTTGATAAGTGTGTGGAAGGGAAGAGAAACAGCAGGAAAGTGTGTGTGTGGGGGGGGGGCGCTTTCATTCCATTAGTATTATCAGGAAATTGATTTAATATGCATCCGAGTCTCTTTAAATCGAGCTTCAAGTTTGAAAGGCACTGAAGATGTGGCTTATAAGAATCCAAAACAGATGCAAAGAAAGAAGCACCCACATCCACACCCACCAAGATGCCTCTCGCTGCAAAGGAATACCTGGCACATGACATTATAGGACACAGCATCTAATTGACACTTGCGTTTGGTATCTGTCCCTTGGTACTGAATTTCAGAAGTAGTCAAGGGGTCATTGTTCCAAAGTATTAGGGCAATCTCATTTTTTCCTCCCCTAAAAGTTTAATGCTAATCAAAGCAGAATGCCTAATCAGTCCAAGCTGGCCTGTCAGCTTGAATTATCTGTTTGTCTTCCTATTTACTATATCTGTCTGTCTACGGTTCTTCATATCTTTGTGAAGATCGGTTATTGGGGCCTGTGTTTCCTTCTGACTCGAATGGCTACCAGATGATCCTTCCTGGTGATATGTTGATGATTTGCTAATTTATGGTTTTTAAAATCTAGGAATCTGAAGACATTGCTGGGAGTTCAGGCTGGGGCTCGCACGGGCCTTGCAAGGAGAGGGCTGAAGGGCTCACTTGTCAAGGGATGGAAGTTTGTGCAAAAAGCAAAACTTCAGTCACACTTCAACCAGAGCGGTGTCTGGGGCACAGAAATCATAAATGACATCTCACAGGGAACCTCACTCACAAGAGCAGCCCCCCCACGCAGACCGTGGGGGCAAGAGTGAGTGCTGCCCAAGCTCCACGGACATGGGAAAAGGAAGAAGGCCCTCGGGGCTCAGCCCCACACACCGCGTGAAGGACCCTGCGTCCTGGTCCACGCGCTGGAGGCAGGCCTTCCCAGGAAGCTCGGCCATGGCCATGCAGCCGCAGGAAGGCTGTCACCTCTGGGAACCAGCAGGGGAAGCCTCCCAGTAAATAAGCTCCGACTTTGAACTGCCCAACCACATTGGTGGTCAAATAACATATGATGTGCAGCTCAAGACAGATGTGGCCTCCTTGGAGGTTTTTATGGGTGTGTGGAAATACATCCATCCCCAGTGCCTGGCGTGTCGCGAGCACTCCATAAACACATGTGGAATGAATGACAATGAGGCACTCGTGTGAGCCCTCGTTTAGGAGGGGAGGGCTACCAAGGGTAGATTAAATGAACCCTGTGAAGAAATGATCCCTGATCCTCCACAGCAGGTCATTTCAACTCCAATTTTAAAAAATGGCCAAGAACCACGGCGGGCAAAACCTGAGTGTGGCGAAGACGGAGAAATGGAATTCCATGTTGACACAAGAAACCTCGCAAAAGGGACGAGAACGTGGAAGCAGAAATGAACAAAGGATGCAGAGGCAGGTGAGGAGCCTATTTCTGATAAGAGGGAAGACAGAGTCTGATAAGGGACCCTCATCAGAACTGGGGCAGGTACACGGATGCCTCACCTGGGGGGTCACGGGAGAGCTCGGTCAGGCATCTGGACCCCAGAGAGAAAGAGTTTAAGACTTGGTCCCATAGAGGGACAAGCAAAGACCTCACAAAATATAATTTTAAAACTAGGGTGCTTACTTCTTTTGGGGATAATTAAAGCTGGGTTCAGTGGCCACTGAACGACTGTCACATCTCCTCCGCGGTGTCACCTCCCTGGACCACTTTATTGAAGGTAAATGATCCCTGTTTTGCTCTATAACAGAATCTTTAGCTTTTAAAATGTGTGCCTCGTAGCTTCCTTGGCCACACCCTTGCTCACAGCCTGTGACCTCCTGGAGACTGTGACCTCCACCAGAATAGGTTCCATGGGCAGCTTGCTCACCACCCATCCGGATCCCGGCTCCCGCACAACCCAGCAGTGTGCCTGGCACAGAGGCCCTCAGCAAACCTCCAGAGCTGAATGAATGAACCAGTGGAGATAACAAGAGCAGACAGTGCGGCAGGGAGCTAACTGCTCTCTAGCGGTTCTTAGAGCTTGACATTTTATTCCAAATTACTGAATACTCTTCAAAATGTAAGCATTTACATGACAAACCACAAGTCACCCTGTTTTCCTTTTTTAATGGGAAAGCATAATAGGGTCTCCCCACCTCTGTGCCTTTGAGGCTCCTTCTTACAACCCTGAGGACACACCTGAGGTTGAAGGCAGATGGCCCTCCCTCCCTCCAGAGGGACATAGCCCGAGGGCTGATATTCCCGCTCAGAGCTGATGTCCCCGGAGGGGCGCCTGCTACCACAGTTCTCACCGACAGTCAGGAAACCACCACCAGAGACCCAGAGGCGTGCCCTCAGGAACTGAAGGAGCAGGTAGATGCGTCTGCCAGGGCAGAGATGGCTCTTCCTAAGATAGAATGCAGGTAGGCCCTGCCCAGGAGTGATCGAGGTGATCACCACCACCTACCATGGCTGGTCACCTACAAAATGAACCCCAGAAAGGATGGAGCCTGAAATCTCCAAATCTCACTTCCATCAATGATCTGCCTGCCCATTCTTGAGAGCCCCTCGTTGTTAGAGGCTTTCAAGATGTCAATTTCTCATCTAACCGAATGAGGGGGAAACATAGTTTTGTCCCCTCTCCCTGGGGCCAGGATCCTGAGAGGTAACAAATGATCAGGAGGAGACAGGCCCAAGGTGACACCCCACTGACGGACAGTGGTGGAGAAACACGTACAATGATAAGATCCCTGAGTGTAGAGCAGAACAAACGGGTCTCGAGAGATGATCTAGAGAGGCAACGTGACCCAGGGGCGCAGACTGCCCCAGGTTAAATCCCTGATCTAAGATCTGCCCTTCACTAGCTGTGTGACATCAGGCAAATCACTTAACCTCTCTGGTCCTCAGTTTCCTCACCCACTGCAAACGGAGATGACGATATTACCTTCCTCACAGGTTCCTGTGAGAATTAGAAAATATGCAAGTGGTTGTAGTTATTACTATCATCATGGAAGGCAGCTCTAGGGCTCTGCACTACAGTGATTCACGCTCTCTCTTCTGGAAGTACAGAAGGAAGTGTTCTAAGAGAAGCCACGGCATGTAAGTTTCACAGGCAGCTTTCATGCATTGGAGCTCGACCCGGTTAGTCTGCGACCACTGCTCCCCCAGCCAGAAGGGGGCCCAGCTTTCTCATCCCTCCGGCAACATTTCCTCCAAGTACATGACATTCACTTTCCTATCCCCCTTTGCCCACTCCTTGTCCTGTTCTTCATCCCTCTCTCTGTGTCTTCTCAGTATTTGGCTACCCGGAATCCATGGAATAATCTAACCCATCCCATTCCCCTCTCCCAAACACCTGGCCGAAGACACTGCCTCTGTTTCAGGCCCCAGAAGCCCAGCCTGGGAAATAGAAGGTCTGGATGGCTCCCTGTGCAGGCCGCCTCCAACAAGGGGGTTAGCAGATGGATTCCTCTCTGTGGCCGATTATTTTCCATGGCCCTTGGCCATGTGACCTTAGACCATGATCTTGTCAGTTCTCATAAACTAACCAGGAGTGGGCTGAGTCACACACACAGAGGAAACCTCTGGGGGAAACGCAGAGGCTGTGGGAGGAAGGAGAGCAGGCTGGGATCCTAAAGGCCATGGGAGCCTCACCCCTGTGCTCCCCACCTCGGAGCGGCTTTGGCATCACATGAAAGAAAGGAGAGGCGGTGAGCATCCTTAGGAGGACGGCTGGGCTGCAGGCGGGCTACTCTTTTGAATAAAATCTGGGGACTCAGCCCGGGGGGCTAACTGTCCCCAAGACCTCCCACTTGGAAAAACTGCCTTCCTTGGTCATTCCTGGAACCCCTGGTTGTTGACACCCAAGTCCCTGTTCTCAGGAGCCCCAATACATCATCACAAGCTACATTAGAGAAAAGCTGACACGCAGACGCACACCGCCCCCACCCACTGTTGGCTCGGGCTGTCCTGTGGGGGGTCAGGTGTGGAATACCGAGGAGAGCGCCCTTGATACGGTGTTGACGGGGAAGGTGTTCTGGGGATGTGAAGGGAAATGTTTACATTCTGCCAAACACACACTGAAAATGAGGTGCCGAGGAAGTCTTCATCTGCTCCAATACTCTAAAATGGGGTGTTACCTAAACAAACCCCCGAGCTTCTCGGCCCAATTTTCTTTTACTCTAAATAATCTTTGGATTTCAAAGTTGTGTGTCTCCGTGGCTTTGGGTGGCAAGTTACCTTGAGTTCTCCGAGGATGCATTTTTAAAAGGGAGGTTATTCCTGAGTAAAATATGCAACCATAAACCAATCCCTTAACCGTGTATATGTTTTAATTACTTTCTGAGCACTCACTTGACTAAATTCGAGGGAGCAGCGTGCCTGTAAGCGGGTCCGTGAGTCCAGCACATACATTCATGCATACACACAAACATGGGCGAAGCGTGCTAGTTTCAGAGCCTGAACTCTATCTTTCAACAAAGTTTAGCTGCTTTCCTTTTGCAAATGCATTTAATTTTATCTGGAAACTTTTTGACGTTAGAAATAGAACAACTGTAGTTTCTCATTATGTTTGCTGCCAGAACCCATGCTTGGTTGCTCAACTAAAGACCTTATATTGCTAATTACTACCACATGCCCGTATCCCAAGCGCAAGGGAACTTATTGATTCTGACAGCCCATTCTCTCAACACTGAATTCCAAATGAAAACTCAAATTTTGGCCAAACATAACATTTCATCAATCTTGTTCTACTGACTGGAAAAACAACATCAAACAAAGGGTGCTAATGGCCCTCTATTACCGTGCCTTTCCCATGCTTATATTTTCTGATGAAAGATCTAAGTGACCAAGGGCTTCTTTAAACTACTTAGTAATTAGCTTTTGAACCAGGAAACAATGCGCAAAGTGCACAGTCCCCGTGCTGATGACAGAACCTGCTCTCTGTCCGCAGGGTCGGGGACACTGGAGACCCAGCGAGAACATAAAAAGCAAAGTGCACATTTTCATAAAGGGAATAGGAAAAAAGAGACGGGGGGCGGGGGGAGTAAGCAGGCTAGCTGCGGTGATAAAAGATTACAGAGACGGAGGCAGAACAAAAGCCGCGGGAGCCTGTGATCTGAAGTCATCACCGTGAGGGGGTTGGAGTGGAAATGCCAAGGCAGAAAGCGCCCGGATGATCAGACCAGGCCGGGGGTGAGCGCTGGTCTGAGGGCCTGAGCTGGTCACCGGTCACCAAAAGCTGTCAGCCACCAGGCCCACCCGCACTGGGGTTGGGAAACTAATTGGGGGTGAAGGGGATTTTGCCTGGAGCGAGAGTCAAGACAGATTTTCAACCTGGACTTCAGGGCAATTGACTTTACTGCCTCCTTCGGGGGCAGTGATAGGACACGCTGGCTGGGACAGCGGGTGGGAGGCCAACACGGCCCTGCCCGCGGAAGGCCGTCTGCTTTATGGCGACCTGTCCACACTTGAAGGCAGAACCGAGAGAGAAGCTGTTTTCCTCTTGGCATGGAGCACATGACCAATGGAATCTCCAGACGTATTTGGCCTTTCGGATGCAGCCAGTGGCCCAGAAATCAGAGCAGCTTGGTTCTGATCCCATTCAGGCCGTTAGGGGAACAGGAGAGCAGGGCTCCATCAGCGGGGAGGTGGAGGCACAGGCTGGCTCCATGAGAAGGTGCCAACTGGCTCCCTCTCAGCCATTGTCCTTTGTTCCTTTGAAAGGAAACTGGTGTCCTGTGGGCAGTTCAAGAAAGTGAGCCCTGTTTTACCCGCCTCCTCATCTTCTGAAGGGAGGACGGGACACCCGAGCGCGGGGTGAGCTGGAACCGCCTCAGAGAGGGGGTCCGAGCATCTACTGGGACTGCAGGGCGAGGAGGAGGCAGAGAGGATGGAGGGGACACGGTGCTGCTGGTTTGATTTTCTCTTAAAAAACAGACTCAGCTATTTAAGAGTTTATCTGAAAATGAATGAAAGAAGCCTCGTTCCAATGCAGGAACTTCTGTAATAGGGAAGGGGCAAGAGTGATGGAAAGATTCCGCGTCTAGATCGGGTGGGAGTGACTGGCAGCGCAAATGTCCTGAGCTGAATGATAAAGATGTGTGTGTACCTCTTACTCCATGGAAGTTAAAACAGAAAACAAAACCTCAGAAACAAAGCTGTGCCCAAGAAAAGTCCTTTTTAAAAAAGGGACGGATGGTTGCTGCCTGCCCAGCCTCCCTCCAACAGGGTCCGGAGAGATGGCGGCTGGCAGAGCACAGCGAGCTGAGGTCCGGCCATGTACTCGGAGGGAAATCTCTGGTGGATCATGGACCCACATACTGACAACATGATCTGAGCACACGTTGAAAGAGAGCCCATGGAGAACGCATTCGTGTATGGAAAGCCAAACAAAGGACACTTCGGCCTTAGCATGTGGTGTCCTGAAAATCAGAAACATATTACTTCTTGCCCACAAGGAATTGCAAGGGAGTAATGAATCCCTGTGAGGATAAGCTCTGTGCCTCCCGGCTAAAGAGAACTGGTTCCCGGTGGCCACGCCTTATAGTAGGCAAGGTGACCTTGACCTTGCCCTCCCTGAGAATTCCTTGCTGGAGTAAGATCTCATGTTACTGCTGCACAGATACCCCATAAAATGGCATCATCTTAGTGTGGGGGACCTGAGTGTAACCACCGAGCCAGTTGGTGTGAGGAATGAATGAGCATGGGTTACTTGTTAGGGACCAGAACAGAAAATACAGGCCCGGTGATAGCGGGACCCCTTCCAGGATCAACCCATGTCTCTTGGAAAGATGCGTGGGGGGGGAAGCGGTGAATGAGAACAGGGCTGGGCGGCTGGTCCCAGTGTGACAACCCGGGTAACATCACACCCCACCCAGAGCGTGGTCCTTCCCTCACAGAGACGCCCGGGTGGGTAGGAGAGGGCAGGACTCCTGGAAGCCAATCAACCACATCTTTTCTGATGCAACCGACTTACTTTCTGCCTCCATGTTTGTTAAAAGTCCCGCCGAATTTATTCCGATTCAGGATGAGAGCAGCAATTTCGGGCACGTAGCGGGCAAACATTGCCTACACGCATGAAACAAAGAAACAAGAGCCAAAAAAAACAATGGCATGCAGAGAGGACCCCGCAGCGGAGGCAGCAGACCTCTGGATACTTACTTTCTTCCACTAACCGCACTATAGGAGCCCCCGTATTTCTTGCGGTTTCCTATTAACTCTATGATTTCAGGGACGTAGCTGGCAAACATGGCCTGAGGAGGAGATAGGAGACAGAAGAGAGACTAAAAAGACAGGCCAAAGAAAGGGGTGACCTTTCCAGAAGGGGGGGATGCTAAGATCTGAAAACACAAAAGGATTAGGACGGCGAAGGTACACACTAATACACTGGATTATAAAAAAGGCACAAAAAGGGTAAGCTCCTGAAAACACACGAGGCAAAACAAACATCAGCCAGCCTCGACAACTAAAAAAATCACAGTTGCTACTGATATTGCCCAAAAGGCAACTTTGAAGGAAAAATATAAAGGAGACAGGGATAAATAAGTTGACATGTAGCTCTTCTTCCTGAAGAGAAATAAGTAAGGGGGAAGCATGCTGGGGAAATTACACACTTACACAGGCACGCACACACATGTGCACACATGTGCACACACGCACACACATGCACACTCAGATTACTGCAGGGAAAGACCTTTCTAGTTAAAATCTAAAGGACAACCAATGCCTATGAATGATTAAAGATAATAAACACCAAAGAAAGGTTAAAATAATACAAACCTTTGCATTTAAAAAAATCACTAAAAAGCACACAAGGTAAATCGAGGAAATCACATGGGAGGAAAGGACAGCGAGGAGAAACACAAATCTGCCATGTTTTGTCCAACAAACAATGCGCCTGTGGCTGGATAACCAGGACCTCACAGACACTGTGGGAACACCTGTGTTGACGTACACACACATACATTTACATACATTTTTAAATGTATATGCCCTATGCATACAAAACAGAGAGATGAGTATGCATAGAGTAAATGTGTGTGTGGTGTACATATCTGAAAGCTGTGTGTGAAGTAGGATTTTCATCATTTACCCCACACACAGCAAAAATTGAATCTCAGCCCAGCCAGTGTGGCTCAGTGGTTGAGCGTTGACCTATGAGCCAGGAGGTCACGGTTCGATTGCCAGTCAGGGCACATGCCCGGGTTGTGGGCTCGATCCCCAGTGGGGGGTGTGCAGGAGGCAACCAATCAATGATTCTCTCTCATCATTCATGTTTCTTCTATCTCTCTCTCCCTCTCGCTTCCTCTCTAAAATAAATAAAAATATATTTTTTTAAAAATCAAAAGTTAGAGCGAGCTGCTTTGAGAGACAAAAGGCAGCCACTGCCACTGTGTTGCCAAACGTCCCTTGAAAATGACAGCATAACCGACCATGATGATCTGCAGGGAGCAGAAAAGCAAACAGTGAAACTTGCTGACTTACAAGGGGAAGAAAAAACACCCCAGGTGCCGCACTGGGTGACATCCACCTGGACAAGACCAGTGGGCCTCCATCTCCGACGTGGGGACCCCACTCTTTAGGGCAGGCCCCAGCCACAGTGTTTGTTGGAAGTTTGGGGGGACCGTCAAGGGGCGGGAGAGCTCTTGAAACCGCAAACTGTCTATGGAGTATCGACAGCATCCACCAGGGTCAGGGGACAGCAGCTGTCCTTGCAGAATGTCAGATACTGAATTACATTACTAAGGGACAGACACTCACTTAGTAAGTGAGCAGCACTTTCTTAAGACAATTAGGTTTGCTCCTGGCTAAATGGCTGGCCCTGACAAGGGCAACACGCCTGGGTCTCTGGGAAACAAGTTAATACACCTAAGAAATATGCAGAAAAGTCACTCTCACACTCGGACTGACTTAGCCTGATGGTAACACTAAGGCAATCGCTTGCTTCTAGCGCAGAAACACACTATCAAAATACAAAGCTTTTGGGAATGGATAATAGAAGATATTAATGACCATAAAAATCAGCATCATAACAAAGAGCTTTTACCAGTCCCCCGAGGATGAAGAAGACCATGAAGAGGCGCCCGAGCGTGGTTTTCGCGTAAACATCCCCATAGCCAACAGTGGACATGGTGACCATGAGCAAGTAGACACATTCCCAGTACGTAAGCGCCTGGTTGTTTTGGAAATTTTCCCATGGGTCCCCTGAATTCTCCACCTAGAGAAGGGGACAGGGGAAAAGAAGGGAATATTATGCTAGAGATATATATCCTATATAATAAAAGCTTAATATGCTAAATGTCCGGTCCTCCGTTCAACCAATCAAAGCGTAATATGATAATGATATGCTAAGGCCGCTCAACTGCTCGCTATGGTGTGCACTGACCACCAGGGGGCAGACAGTCAACTGGTTGACCAGTCGCTATGACGTGCACTGACCACCGGGGGGCCGATGCTCCAACTGGTAGGTTAGCTTGCTGCTGGGGTCCAGCTGATCAGATTGAGCAAGACGGGCTGGACACACCCTGGAGCCCTCCCATGGTCCCTCCCCGGCTGGCCAACCTCCCACACCCCTCCCCAGCTCCGACTGTGCACCGGTGGGGTCCCTCGGCCTGGCCTGTGCCCTCTCACAATCTGGGCTGAGGGACCCCCTTCCCCGCCCCCCCTGCCCCTGAGTGTACAAATTTCATGCATCGGGCCTCTAGTATATATATAATAAGCCAGGAGCACAAAAGCTCCAGCAGGATGTTTTGGAGGGGCGGCCCCTCAACCCCAGTGTTGGCTGCCTGGGCTGGGTTCTGTGAGGGACGACTGAGCAGGTAGCAGGGAGTGGTAGGAGCATAATCATGCATTGGAAGTAAATGACCCCAGTCCGTTTTTCCTTCATGTTGTTAAAGATCTGACGCCAGCTGCATGTTAAGGCCTTGCTCTGGCCTCACTTTATGACATTCCCATCAAGGAAGGGGCCAGAGAGTCCTGCCCTGCCCTTTCTCAGCGAGTTCCTGCTCAGTCTCCCAGCGCCCCACTCACAGGCTCCCAAAGAAAATCTAGGGCCTCCCGCAGAGGGTTCCTCCTTTCATCACCCCGCCATGGGCCTGGCTCCTCCAGATCTCATGCCCAAACCCCCAGCAGCATCTCCTGGGGTCTGGCTCGGCTCCCTGCTTTGCAGATCCTCAGCAATGGCTCCACCCTGCGAACCACAGGCGGTTCCTGGGAGCACGAAAGGGGGCCCATGAGAACAGTTTGCTTTTGCACGACTCTGTAGGCCCAGGGCTAGCAAACATTTTCTGTAAAGGGCCAGAGAGTAAGTGCTTTTAGCTTAGCGGGCCATGCAGTGTCTGATTTCTGTGGGGACAACTCAGCTCTGTATTGGTGGGTGAAACCGGCCAGAGGTAACACTGACACTGAGGGAGCGGGTCAGGTCTGCAGACCTGTGGCCCAGGCCGCAGTGTGCCCACCTCTGCTTTAAATGTCACAAACACTGTCAGGCCTCTCATCATATCTGATCTGCCAACAAAGCCGTGAGGCAGGCAGGAGAGGTACTGTAGATACTCTCAGGAGAGAGGGAGAGACGGCGGCTGGGTCTCCCGGACCAGTGCCTGTGATCCCTCAGTGTGGCCAGTGCAAGGGCAGGCCCCAGGCCCACAGGTCCACAGACCCCAGACCTCCACCTCTGCCTCTCCAGAAAGCTCCCAGGACCTGCCTGGTCCACACATCACCCGTCCGCAGCTCACACATCACCCATCCTCAGAGCACACATCACTCATCCTCAGAGCACACATCACCCATCCTCAGAGCACACATCACCCATCCTCAGAGCACACATCACCCATCCTCAGAGCACACATCACCCATCCTCAGAGCACACATCACCCATCCTCAGCGTGCCCTTTCTATGGAAGGTCCTGGTGCTCCTCACAGCAGGAAGGTGAGGTCACTGGCTATTGAAAATGACTAACCCGTCCCTATCTGCGATGCAAGCACTGGGCAGAATTAGGGTGATCATCGAAGGGTGATTTCAGCCAAGAATCCCATCAGCATAAAAAAGTAGGTGGGGAACCTTCAGATCTAGTGACTGAATGAGAGCCTGGCTTCCACTGGGCTGTGCTCCATGGGGTGAAAATCAGGTAAGTCCCAATGGTAAGCAGCTAAACGCCAGCTTCCACCCCTGAGGCAGAGAGGGGCTCCGCCAGGGAGGGGCACCCCTACTCAAAGCTTCAGTGTAAGATAAGGTTCTTTCAGGGGTAATAGTTTGTGTTGGTCTCAAACAGTCTCCCTACAATATCTGTGTTCCCTAAAAGCAGGAGAAGTCTGCCCTGAGGGGGTGAGAACAGCTTCACTTCTAATACAAGGCTTTTAAAGAATCGCTCATTTATAAGAATTAACATTTTTTTTTTGAGATACAGAATAACTTGACAAGTCATCAGGCAAGAGAATCAAAGGTGGCTTTTTGTAAGGGGGAAGTGAAAAGAAATTGAGGGATCTGAATGTGTTGTTTACAAAGATGTGGGGCAAACTTCCAACCATGTCCCCAAGACATTTTCAGGCGTTTGCTGAGGGAGCATTGCCATCTTGTGGCTGTCTGAGGGTATTGCAGACAGAGTGAAAATGTAAAACGCAGGATACTAGTGCAAACTTTACTCACCACTGGAACCAGTTTGGGGTAAAGGGTTGGAAACCCAGGCAACGGTGCAGTTGCTTCTTCTTTTCTTACGCTGGACAGCTGGGCTTAAGTTTCTCCACAGTGAGAAACAATGCAGGTACTAAAATGACTCAGAGGCTTGTTCCAGGAAAGCCAGAGCTAAGGCATCCGCGAGGCTACTTACCAAATGGATGAACCCGGCTGCGGTGAGCCACGTGCTGATAAATATGGAGAGCAGATTCACCAGCTTGATGGAATTACTGTGCGGAGACAACAAGCAAAAGCCCGGGTTACATCACAAGTCCCTGCTGGGGCTGCCTCTTCAGCGGACAGGAAGCTCGGCTCTGGCTCCCAGCGCTTCTCTCACTCCCAAGGGAATGCCCTGAAGGTGGCGTAAGTGGGCCAGGTCAGAGCCTGTAGGAAGGTCACATCAGGGCTACTGAAAGGTGCCCCTAAATTAACTCTCCAGTTGTGCTCAAGGTTTTTATTATTATTATTAACTTTTATTTTGAAAGTCTTTCAATCTACAGGAATAATCAAAGAACAGTATAACGAACCTTATATGCCCTTCACCTAGATTGAGTAATTAACATTTTGTCACTTCACTTGCTTTTCTTTCTTTGCTTCTTTCTTTCTTTCTTTCTGTATTTATTTTTTGGCTGAACCACTTGCAAGTAGACTGTAGACATCATGATTCAGCCCCCTAAGTACTTCCGCATTCATCAGCCAAGACAGGCATCGTGCAGCACAATCCCAATAGAACAGCCGTGCCTCAGAGCGTTCACAGGAAGTCAGTAAGGTCCTGGAATACGCTCTCCCTGTTTAAGTTTCCCCATGTATTGATGTTTGCATTTTTGTCACCCTGATCCAGGAACTACTAAGGTTCATGCGTTGTGTTTGGTTAATATGTTGCTTTAATCCAGGGGTCAGGAAAGTTTCTGTAAAGGGTCAGGCAGTAGATATATTGGGTGTTGTGGGTCATAGAGTCCCCGTTACAACTCCTCAAAGCTGCACTGTAGGATTAGAGCAGCCTGAGACACATGGAAAGGAATGGATGTGGACGGGTGCCAATAAAACTTTATTTACAAAGCAGGCATGGGCTGCTATGGGCTATATAATTTGCTAATCCCTGCTCTATCCTCCTTTCACCTATACTTCCTTTTTTGTTTGTTTTTCCTGACATTTAATCTCTGTGCGCCAGCTCAGCTGTCTTATAGAACACCCTAAATTGTGGATTGGTCTGATTGGTTCCCCGTGATTAGATCCTGTTTTAGTTCTTCTGTTAGAGTATCTGCCTCCAATGGCATCACATCAGGAAATCCCAACTCAGTCACACAGGTGTAGTCACTTGGTTACCATGGGAACGTCAAATCTCTCCAGGAAAGGTGTCCTTTGTAATTCATCTGCAATCTATGCCCTGAGACTCTGAGACCATAAGAATATCCTGCTCCCCAACAACCTTATATCTAACTAAAGGCCGAGTGCACAAAATTTGTGCACTGATTGGGTCCCTAGCGGCTGCCGGCTGGCCCTGATCCCTGGTCGAACTCACAGACGAACTCCCGGTTGAGGGGACAATTTACATACTATGCCTTTATTATATAGGATAATGTCAGCACTCACCCGTGTTCCCTGAGTGGGTCAACTGGAACTCACTACATTTTAAGCTCCCTGAGAGGAGCCTTGTCTGTCTGGGTTCTAGAAGCAGTGAGTCCCTGGTGCACAGTATGACTTCTATGAATATGTACTGAGTGAAATGGTCTCTTCCTCCGCCATCTCTATCCCACTAAGAGTAAGGGTCATCCTGTCCACTCCCACTGGAAAAGAGCTCCTTGAATGCTACTGCCAGCAGGTCACTTCCTGCCCACAGGCTCCCTACTGAGTGAAATGTTGTGCCCCACCTCTGTCGTCCCATTTCCAGCACCATCTGAGGCTCTAGGCCAGCTGTGGGCAAACTACAGCCCGAGGGCCGGATCCGGCCCGTTTGAAATGAATAAAACTAAAAAAAAAAAAAGACCGTACCCTTTTATGTAATGATGTTTACTTTGAATTTATATTAGTTCACACAAACACTCCATCCATGCTTTTGTTCCGGCCCTCCGGTCCAGTTTAAGAACCCAGTGTGGCCCTCGAGTCAAAAAGTTTGCCCACCCCTGGTCTAGGCTCTTCTTCCACACTATGCCTTCCTGCTCACGATGCCTCTGTTTATTACTTGGCAGGAACGTCTTTCTCCTCTACCCAAGTCTTTTCTTCAAAACCTGGTTCAATCCACCTCCCTCTGCATGCAAAGTGGCTCCTCCTCTTGGCTCTTACCACTCAGCCACTTGGTCATTGATCCCACTGGCTTAGACATCTTTTGCAATGTGATTGTGGGTGGCTATTTGACTCTGATACCTAACAGCATCCTGTAGGAAAGAACTCTATTTTTATCTCTTCCAGTCCCCCCTACCGGTCCAACACCACCCCCAGGGTGGTTCACCCATCATTCTTGATTGATCTCTGCCTCTTCTCTACTCTCTCTCTCAAGGGGAGACAACATGTAAATTCTAAGTGTTTAAGATCATCGTAATAGGAACGGCTAACACTTTTTTATTATGCGCCCCACCATTCTAAGTGCTTCACATATATTAACTCATCTAATCTTCATAATGACTCTACGAAGTCATCCAGAGGTCAAGAAACTGACCCAGGTTCACACAGCAAGCAGCAGAGTTGGAATCTGGACCCAGGCCGCGTGTCTGCAGGGCCTGCCCTCGGCCACACACTACAGAGCACCAGTCACATTAGAAAGCCTCCCAGATTGCTAACAAAACTGGGCTTCGCCCACACTTTGAGCACAGGAGATGAAAAGGGGTGGGAGAGTCCTGCCCCAAGGGGGAGTCTGTCTCAACATATTGATTAACCTCTACAGCTGTCACAGAAAAGAATGGAGAGGAAAAACCTAGTGATCACATCTCTCCTGGGGCCCCACGTGGAGGAATGTTGATGGGCCTGTGGCCCACGGGGTAGCCACGGTTACAGGAGGAGCCTGCCCTGGAGGTCAGTGCCAGGATGGGCATGATGCCAGTGTCCAGCTTTCCTTTTCCCTCAATCTCTTCCCTTTTACGTAACTGAGCAGAGGATCATGGTCTTAGTTTTCTAGAGTTGGTTCTGACAGTTCAGGAAAAGAATGAGCAGATATTTTCACTTTTGTGGGCAAGACTGATTTTTTGAAGTGTGTTTAACAACTTCCTTGTGGTTCAAAACCAGACTAGAGAAACAACAAAGCCCACTCTATCTTTCTTGGTCATTTCTAGCGTGCCAATTACAACAATGGCCGACTTTTATTGAGACATTATTAAATATGTGCTAGGCACTGTATTGAGTTCTTCATTTTCTTCAGAGGTTTTTATCTATACAGAGTTTCCCTTTGATACAGGTGCTATCACTGTTCCCACTACCCAGGTAAGGAAACTGAGGCTTGGTGAGTAAGCAGCTTCCTGGGGGAACATGGGAGTAGGTGGTGGGGTCAGTATTCAAACCCAGGCCTGCCTGGCCCCGAGTCCGCTGACCTGAGCAACGCGGAGGAGCAGTGCAGAGAGTCCCCGTGGACCTCTTTCCTCGACGCTTTGCCTACCCCACATCTCTTCTATGGAAGCCCTGTGGGTGGGCTGGGTGTCCATCAAAGGCCCCCACCTGTCCCTCCACTTGAGTGGCCTGAGCCAGGCTGACCAATGGAGGAACTCCCAGCTCTAAGAGCGATGAGGTAGAGACTATTAGAAGCGGGAAAGAATCTTTCTCCTGAGACATGGGTATGCTCTAGCCGGCCACCTGCCCTGGAAAAAGCCTGCCTTGGAATGAAATCCGAAAGACAAGGAGATAGAGACAGAACCCTGACAAGAGCAACTGAACCCCTGAATCGGACATGCCCAGTTCCCTCTTGGACCCACAGTCAGCCAAGGCCAGTGCGAGGTGGCCTCTGTCACGTGCAGCTAACAGCCATGTGCCTACAATAGAAGGGTTGATGTCCAACATGCTCTTGGAAAACCCAACATTGATCGGGTCTATAAGTCAGGTCTGGGACTGTCCATCTGCGGAAAGAGGGTGGATCCGTACCACCTACTAGTGTGCTAACCAGTTAATCTGGACGTTCTGCTATGACTCTAGCACAGATCTGCCAAATCCTGGCCTTCATCCCCTTTTCCAGACACTAACTACCAGGGGTCACGCCTCACCTCTAAGTAGCTGCTGTAGCTGTAAAGGAAGACCCCCACCTGGCCCTCCCAATGTGTAAAACCTCCCTTCTAAGCCCCTCCCTAGAACTGGCAGATACTGCAGCTCCTGCCCAGTGTTCCCCAGAGCAGCCGGCAGCTTCCTCCCTGGCCTTGCAGAGGCTTCTCTCTGGAAGAACTGCCACCCCACCCAGATATCTGCCGAGCGGAAATAAGGCAAACGGATAAAAGGCACCCACCCAGCGAGCCACAGCAGGGGAGGCAACCCCGCAATCAGTGTGCTGAGCACACTGTCCGCTTCTCAATGGGAAGCCAAACCAGACAGAACCCTCCCGCCTCTGCCTGGTGAGCCCTGGAGAGTGCAGGCTGACAGTGGAGAGTGAGAAACCCATGAACAGGTAGCCAGGGGCAAAGAGAGAGACCTCAGGGAAGCGGTAACAGTCCATTTTCTCAGAGCATAACTAAGTACCAAGTTGATGCACGTACAGACTCCCAGACCCTTAGTGCCTGAGCAAAGCAGTGTCCCACCAACAACCATGTAGAGCAGCGGTTCTCAACCTGTGGGTCGCAACCCCTTTGGCGGTCGAACGACCCTTTCACAGGGGTCGCCTAAGACCATCCTGCATATCAGATATTTACATGACGATTCATAACAGTAGCAACATGACAGTTATGAAGTAGCAACGAAAATAATTTTATGCTTGGGTCACAACATGAGGAACTGTATTTAAAGGGACAGAAGGTTGAGAACCACTGGTGTAGAGCCTCTTGAGATATTAAACTCTCGGAGTCTCTGATCCTCTTGGTGCTTTGGGAAAAAACCCACCTAAATACGGCAATAATCAATCTTTAAATGATTAGTCACTGCAATATCAATAGTGCTTCAGGGGGCTCTTGCTGTACATAGAACATTTAATCATTGTTGCTAAGAGAGTCCGTATTCAGCCCTGAAATCTGATTCTAAAAGGAATCAGATTCCAAAAGGGGGGGTGCAGCAAATCATCAAGGCCAGGCCCGGATCTTCCTGTTCTTGTGATCAGTGTATCTTGTCCTCTTTGCCTTCAGTGTATGTAACAAGATGTGTTTGGGTTAACACTGAAAATGCCATCCAGTCTCCATAAAAAAGTGCAGATTTGTCCCTGTTCTGCCCATCCACTATCTCCCGCTCTATTTCTGGCTGAGGGCACCAATGCCCTTATTTTGTCTTATTGTGACCTTTGCTGGACAGATGTAAGATACTGCCCCTGAAAAGTCCCCTGGACAGCACCACTCAGATGAAGGTTCTGAACACGGAATGATGCAAAATCAAGTCTGTCCTTCTACCCTTTCAGTATCTCCAGCTCCCTCCTCTGCTCCGCCAACTCCCACTGCCTAAGGCCATTCCCTAACACTCTTGCCTGGACAACTGCTCCCAGACTGGTCTCATCCTCTGTGGTCTTCGATGCTTCAAACCCTCTCTTTATGTCAGTGGTTCTCAACCTTCCTAATGCCGCGACCCTTTAATACAGTTCCTCATGTTGTGGTGACCCCCAACCATAAAATTATTTTCGTTGCTACTTCATAACTGTAATTTTGCTACTGTTATGAATCGTCATGTAAATATCTGATATGCAGGATGTATTTTCATTGTTACAAATTGAACATAATGAAAGCATAGTGATGAATCACAAAAACAACATGTAATTATATATGTGTTTTCCGATGGTCTTAGGCGACCCCTGTGAAAGGGTCATTCCACCCCCAAAGGGGTCGCGACCCACAGGTTGAGAACCGCTGCTTTATGTAGTTGGTGCAATAGTGGATCTTCCTAAAACGTAACTCTGATCACATTCTTCTCCTGCTGAGGACCATTCAACCACTCTCTGCCCTCTGAGTCGAATCCGTGACATTTGCAATTTGGCCTCTGCCTGCACAACCCTGAGACACCCTATGGGATGCTCTTTTTTAAGGACTTAACTTTGGAGCTATTTCCGAGGTTGTATACGTAGTACAGTGCTTTCAGTTCTCAAAATAGCCCCCTGATGTGTTTTTAGGTAAAAGGTGGTACATGTATACCATGGAATGCCATGTGCGAAAGAAAAGCAATATAGTAGAATATTAGCAATGTTACCTCAACCATCCGTGGTGTTGGAAAATTTTACTTTATCCTTTATGCTTTTCTATATTGTTGAGATATTTACAATGAGCATATATTACTTAGAGAAAACAGGCAGTTTTCCTTCTTTTGAAAGTTGCTAGGTGAGCCCTGGTCAGGTAGCTCAGTTGGTTAGAGCATCATCCTGATACTCCAAAGTTGCAGGTTTGATCCCAGTCAGGTCACATACAAGAAACCAATGAATGCCTAAATAAGTGGAATAATAAATCTCTCTCTCTCTCTCTCTCTCTCTCTCGTCCTCCCCCCTCCCTCCCTCTCAAAAAAAACTTTAAATTGCTAGCCAACCCATAGTGTATGTGTGTGTGTTCTATCCTTTTTAAAAAAAACACATATTTTTATTGATTCCAGAGAGGAAGGGAGAGGGAGAAAGAGAGATAGAAACATCAATGATGAGAGAGAACCACCGATCAGCTGCCTCCTGGAGGCCCCTACTGGGGATCCAGCCTACAACCCAGGCATGTGCCCTTGACCGGAATCGAATCTGGGACCTTTCAGTCCGCAGGCAGATGGCATTTTCAGTGTTAACCACTGAGCCAAACCAGTCAGGGCCAGTGTGCTCTATCCTTGGACAGTTCCTTACATGCAGTGGACTAGCTCCCGGTCCAGCCCCCCATCTACATGCTGTCCCACGGGAAATTTCTGAAATGGGCTGGGTTGCACTTTCCTCATCTGCCAATACCTATATCACAGGGTGTGGAGTTTGTGGTGAGTGTGTGAATATTAAATAACGTGCTGTGTTTCAAGTGTAATGGGATACTTTTAAGCACTAAAGCGTCGCCGTTCTCCCACGCTTCCTTCCACCTCTCCCTTCCCTCCCCCCAGCACTGCTCCTGGCTGTGGGGAGGGCGGCAGGAGTGCCCAGGAGAGGGCTTGACCACCCAGAACCAAGGCCTTTTTACTTCGAGTACATGACCAAGGCCTTGAAATCCTGACTCTCATTTGCAAGGCTAGGCCCTCGGCTGACCACAGCCATCCACCAATAATGCCCGCCTAGAGTGGACCCACCCAGCTGACCAGAGAATCCTCAGAAATCTTTAAAAAGTGATCGTTATTTTGAGCCACCGAGTTTTAAGGTCACTCATCACTGGGCGACAAGTAACAGATATGAGGCATCTGGGTTTTTTAATAAATAATTTTCCCCATCAAGTCTACAGCATGATAAATGTACTTATGATACTTAACACAGTTCTGTTTTGATTTTGCATTGTATAGATGTTTGCTGTTGGTGTACAGGATGCAATTGATTCGGGGACTTTGAACCTTGCTCCATCTGTTAGTCTAACAATTTGTCTGGATTTTCTCTTGGGTCTCCTCTGGAGAAAATCATTATCTGCAATGTGATCCGTGTGCTAATGGTCAGGATCTACTGCACCAACTGAGGTGCGGGCGGCAGCCCCACCCAGAGCTGCTTACTGAGTTCTCACCGCAGAGTCAGTGCCCTCTCGCTGGTCGGACAGACACGGAGACTCCCGGTGCCCCCAATAGGCCCTTCAGTTCCGGGCATGTTGGGTTCCCCTGTAGGCAGGCAGTTTGGGGAAGGGCCCTGACGCTGTCACATTACTGATCTCTTCTTTCATCTGTTCTTTGTCTCCCATCCTGTTCACTCTGGTTTCCTTCTGCTCCCCTCTTACTTCTCTCTCTCTCTCTCTCTCTCTCTCTCTCTCTCTCTCTCTTTCTCTCCTCCACCCCCACATTAATTCTTCCAGTTCTGGGCCAAGCACAGCACCCGAAGAACAGACAATGAAACTGCAATTTCAAATCATCACTTCAAATCACACTTGCCAAGTCCCCATCCCTGCCTAATGCCGCAGGCGGGCAGGGATTTCCCACCAGAGAAAGCCAGACGAAATCCCCCTAAAGGTGATTGTGGGCCTCCACCCTCCTGGAAGGTGATTGTGGGCCTCCACCCTCCTGGAAGTTCCCCGTGAAAGCAGCAGAGTGCAGAGGTGTCACCAGAAAACGCCCACAGCCCTACAACACCAAGGCGTCCCTTCTGTGGGAGATCTACGTGTGGGGTGCACGGAAGCAAGGAGCCAGGTCAGCCGGGCACCCGGAGCATAGGCCCAGAGGGTCATTCTAAGTCCCCAGAGTTCTAAGGATGACTCGAAGTTTTAGCCTGTGCCTGGTGATCTGGCCTGGCTGCCCCCCTATTCTCTGCTTTTCACAGCAGAACCCCAAACTCTGGGAGCAGGAATCTCTCCAAGTCACCCCAAGGGCCATGTTCTCCCACCTGAGTGCTTTCTGCAGCTTCCTGGCTGGAAGCCAGCCCTTCCCCACCTCTCACCCCTCCCTCTCACTGCCCCCTCCCTCTCAGCCCTCCCTCTCACTGCCCCCTCCCTCTCACCCCTCCCTCTCACTGCCCCCTCCCTCTCACCCCTCCCTCTCATGGCCCCCTCTCCAGTAGCCCCAGAATGGCACCTGGCTTTCTGTGAGGCTTACCTAGACAGGCCTTTGCCTTGAAAAGACGCTTGACTGCCCCACACTCATGCTCAGCCCAGCTTACCTACCCTCAGCACCCACCAGAGGCAGAGCGGGCTCTCCCTCCCCACTGAGCTCTCTGACTCCAGACGCCATCTTCACCCCACCTGCCACAGGAACAAACGGCGCTCCATTCGGGCTTGAAGTGACTCTGTCACCTGCCCGTGACCGAAGCAACAGGAACTGGGACAATCCAAGCTGTGGGGTTGTGATGACACGCGCCCCTGACAGAAGGGGTTTCATTCAGTGGAAAGTGGGGGGTGCAGTTCTGGGAAACGTGCTTTGGGTTCAGGGGGGCCAATCCCCCAGCAGCCTGCCACCTCATAACCCCGGCCTGGGGCCGCTCTGTCCTGACCTACAGTCACCTCTCTCCCCAGCGGGCTGTCTCACTCTCTCCCTGGGCACCGGGAGAATGGACCACCCACACTGGAGGGTTATCAGCAGAGACGCCAACCCCATGGCCTACAGCCAAAAAGGACTCTGCCCGAGGGCTGGGAAATGGGGGGAGGAGTCTCTGGGCAGATGGCTCATCAGTCTTCCACATCCAGAAAAGGAGCCGCTAATACAAGGATGGTGAGAACACAACTCTCCCCACGGTATCGCTCGGGGTACTGACACCATGTCACAGTGCTGGCGTCAGAGGGTTAAAACTGCCAGATGGATGAGGTAGTTGTGAAAGGAGGAGAGGAGACACTGTGCCATGTTAGAGGGTGTGGGTGGCTCCACCTCACACTGTCCCCTCCAGGAGAAACAGCTGTCTCCACATACAACCCCTGTGATCAGCACCGATTCTCCCTAAAAGGCAGTCCAGTGGAGCAAGCCCAGTGTAGGTGCGCAGGGGGGACTGCTGGAGATGTGCATACTTTTAATTTCAAGAGTCATTAGTGTCCATTGCATACAAGAGCCAGAAGAAGGTGGAAATCAGGGTTATTATTCCTCCGAGGAATACTGAAGATTGGCAATATTCACTCTAAGTCAGTAATATTACATACTATCCACTAGAGGGCGGAGTGTGGAGTATGACTTGTAGGATGGAGGGACACACTATCAGAGACTTCTAAGGCATTAGATTAGATGCTCACTCTAGTTTGGCTGATAGAAAGTACACTGACCTCACATTCCCACAGATGAATATGGAGGGAGGAGAAATCAGTGTGGACTTAAACCAAAATAAACAAACAAAACCCACCAAGACCCAAAGAAGAAAGCCAGTAGCCTGGCACATTTGTTGGATGTGACAGACGGGGGAAGTTGAGACCCAGAAAACGGTGCCAAATCCAAGGCCCCCCAAATGCAGGTGTGTTCATCACACATCACAGAGGGGCCCTGTGTCTAATCGTTCATCAAACACATTCAGAGGAAATGGAACATTAGCGGTGAGCTTCTTAAAGAGTAATTTCCTCTAAGAGAAATTTATGGCCTGCACTTACTCTCCATTAGCATATGTCTAACTTCTTTTATTCGTTTATTCATCAAGACAGCCCTGGGTCCAGGCCAGCCCTGGGAACCCGCAGGTCATCGGGAAAGGGACCTCGGGGGACTTTCCTCCTGGTCCAGTGGAGTTTTCCAGATCATGGCAGGAGCAGCCGTGGTGCATTTGCAGGAAGTGCTCAGGTATTCCCCAAAAGGCCATTCACAGCACCAGCCCCAGGGGCGACGCTGGCTATAAAATGAACATCTGAGATGTACTTTGAAATGAAATGATTTTCTGTTTGCCGTATGAGGCTTGTGATTGCCTCTCCAAAAGCATTGCTTCTATTGCTTTTACGGCCAGGTTCAATTTCTTGTGTAGTGATGTAATAAAGGGGTGATTGAGAACTGGGAGCGAGGACTTCCGAATCAATGAGCAGATGTATCCCTCACCTGCTGCCCCCTCACCCCGTGACGCTGGGCTCATTTCCTGATTGCCAAGCCACCCTCGAAGTCCCAAAACTGGGGACACAGGCACAGCTGTTCCTCTCTTTACCACGGAGGCCCTAGCCCTGCCCTACTCTGGGCTTTCTCCGGATCTCTGGGGCGCATCACTCTTTCTGTGAATAATGGAACTTTAAGGTTATTGTGATGAAAGCGAAACACAGCTGATATTTACAATTCCCCTTTGGGGACTGGAATGAGGAAAGAACATCTTACCTTGTCTTAAGGATATTCAGAAACTGCAAAATTTCTGAAAACTGGATCAGTCTGAGAGCTCTTAAAAATCTCAAACCTGGGAAGAGAAATGAAATAGAGATGCGTTATTTTCAGCGGGTGGTGATGTTCCCACCGTGTGATTTACAGCTGTCAGGGGTGAAGGGAGATGAAGTCCTTGCAGGAGATTTAACTGCCCATACTTTGGACATAGTCCTTCATCCCGATTCTTCGCTGGTTTCATCTCAGCTGCTGAACAGAGTCGTTAAAGGAAGCTGTTTGGCACCACTGCGAAGGAAGGTCCGGCGGGAGAGCCCGTTTAAGGAGGTCTCTCGCGAGTCCACCTGAGGCAGCATTTCAAAGTTACCTCATCGCCAGAGAGGATTTTGTCTCTGAAAATGACTGGGAATAGCTCAGCGTCACCCTCGTAACCCTTATGCTAAGAGAAGATTAGGAACAAATCTGATAACCTGATGTCTTTGATGGATTTCTAAAGTCTCCGTCCTGATACAATGAAGAGTACTGCCCACTGCGTTGTCTGTTTTCTAAGCTCGCACACCCCATAACTTCAGGATTCAAAAGTCTATAATTCCACTCCTACCAAGTGTCAAGATAAACGTTCCTCCTTTCTAAATCAGCAACCTTTCGTGAATGGAGAACGAGCCAGTGTTTCCAGGTGGCAGAAGAGAGAGGAGACAGGGGAAAGAAAGATAACCAAGGATTAAAGAAAATTCAAATTACTGTTGTGTTTTGCTGGCCAAGGGTAAATATATATTTCCACTGAGAGCAGATCTGTGAGTCAGAAATGTTCTGAGTCCCTGGTGGGTTTTAATGCTTGGCCTACGTGCAAGAACTGGCTTACTGGTGGCCAAGGGTTTGAGACACTTTCAAGGTCACGTCCTCTCCTAAGGGGGTTTTCTTTTGCAGATTCCCCTAAAGCATTTCATTCAGTGCCTTGAAGCGCTGTGTGCTGCTGAGCGCCAAGCGAGCTAAGTTGTTGACAGTGGGAGACGTTTTCTGCCCCATAAGTGAGGCGGTAAGGGGGCATCTAATGCACAGTGACGGGAAGAAGCGGTAGTGAGTCGCTAGACACCCAGGATGAATCAGAAAGCGGACAGACTGGACGTTCCCCCTAAACAGCTCCCCACTGGCCCAGTTAGGTCACTCCTTGTTCAGGCATAAGGTGCCAAGGAAAAGCTCATTGAAAGCCCAGGGCGTGGAGGGGTTCCTACTGCACAAAAGGGAAGAAAGGACAATGGCTCAAAGGGAAAACTTCTCATCTGACTAGGATTCACCTTCCCGAACAAATGATTTTTTCAGAAGAAAAAGTCGCCTTCTATTTTGAATGACGTTTACATTGGGTGTTGGGTTTTTTTTAATAAGAAAGTGCAGAGATGAGAAGGGTGCTGATGAAATGAAAAGACTCGGGAGTCCGAAGCAGAGGCCGAGCCACGCTGATGAGAGGCTGGCGTAACGGCTGAGAACTGAGCTTGACGCGAGGACAAAACCGAGACGTCATCCCAGAAGCAGGAACGATGGGGCCAGGGAGGGACAACATGTCGCTTAAGAAAAGATCAATGGAGAGAAGACCACAGGGACCCAGCCTGGGAATAAAATGTGTTCCAGAGGGAAGTACAGGCGAGATCATCGGTTCGGCCAGGACATAATAGGAACGCACTTTCTAGATATGAAAAAAAATGACTCGGGGCTCCAAGGGAAAACAGGTGGCCAGCTCTTAGCAACCAATGCTGAGAAGTATGACTGTTTCCTGTAAATATCAAGCATTAAAATAAAGTAAAAAATAAAGTGTCCGGGTGGGGAGAGGGTTACCAGGAATGCAACTCAAATCATATTGTGCACTGTCAGCTTTAAAGGACACCCAAGCAGCACCCAGAATTTTAGGACAAGAAGGGTCAGGCCCAGATTGGTACACCCAACAACGTGGGCAACAAAAAGATATTTTCAAAGACCCGAGGTCTCAGAAAATATATTATTTGTGCGAAAGTATTTCCAAAGAAGTTTTCAATCCTTCCTTAGTCAGAATGAGTCGCAGGGGCTGGAAAGTGTATTTTTATCAAATTGTCCTGTTGGTCCTAACGACTGACCTCACTACAGCACCACCGACGTGGGCTGCTGGGAGGTAAAATAATAAATTTAGAAACACTGGGTAGGATAGACTGGCAGCACTGAGACCAGTCAAGGACATAAGGCTCTTTAGTCATGCCTTAGCCACTGACGGTTTCATTCTGAAAATCCCGTGTGTGCATGCATATATATTTTTCCACTCATGGGAACAAAAATAGACTACAGATGACCTAAACTTCAAACTGGGTTTCTTCCTTCTTATCGTTAAGTGATGCATTTGCCTCCTATATTGTTTGTTTGTAGCTCGCCACACTATAGAGTGACTCACAAAAGTAAGAGAATAAAAGCTTTCCTTTTCGATGAGGTATATGAAAATAAGGGTAGGAAGAAATGGATGCAGCAGCCACATGGTCCTGTACTCTTGCTAGAGGTAAACTGTTCGCCAACAAAAGCAAGCAGGGAGACACAGTAAGATGAATAATGTATAAGAGAGGAAAACAAGCTGGCTCTCAGGAGAACAGCCATCCCAGGAGGAGACCCGAGAGCAATGTCCCTGCAGAGGGGCCGGGGAGCAGCATCCTTGGGGACAGGACAGCAGTGGGCTGTGCTTATGTGAAGGCCTGTGCTGGCCATATCCATGGCACCGGGTTTCATGAACACAAATGAGTTAACAAAGTTCAAAATAGGTTTAAAAAATCAGTCTTCATTTTATCCCTGCTGAAGCCAGACTCTCAGGAGAAGTGGTGGTCTCAAGCCTGTATCTTTCAGGCACAGTTCACAACAGCCCCCTCGCTGCTTTCTGCCCTGGACCCCTGGTGATCTATTCTCAGCATATCAGCTAGAGCGGGCTGTGAAAAGGTGGAATGGATGCCCTCCAATGCCCATTTCACACAAAGTCCAAGTCCTTCAAGGACCTAAAGCAAGGCACCCCATTTCCTTTTGGCCTCCTTGTCCTCCTCCTACTTTCACTCTGGCCTGGCTGTCTTCTTCGGTGACCTTGGCTGTGCAGCATGCTCCTGCCTCAGGGCCTTTGCACACGCTGTCCTCGCTGCCTGAACACTCTTGCCCAGATGGGCGCACGATGCACCCACTCACCTCCTCCAGGTGTTTACGCAGTGTCACTATCTCAGTGAGACCTTCCCTGGTTACTGTGTCCAAAACTGGAGCTCTCCCCTCGCTCTCCCTCCGGTCAGAGTTGACAGTTAGTGATTAAGGAAAGAGAAGAGAGCAAACCAAGTCTGATAAAGTCGGGAAACAGCAGTTTCACAGTCACCCTGGCGAGTAACCAGCACCTTTCAGGACAACATTCTCTCTAGTCGACTAGGCAGGGCAGACAGCTTTACAGCCATTGGGGGGTTGGGGTGAAGGCAGGTAAATGGCATCTTTCTGCTGGATGAATCGGGGAGGGGGGAAGGGGGAGGGGAAACTCCTTTTATAAAGCGCGTGCACAGGAGAAGCCAAATGGCGACCATGAAGGAGCAGGGCACTCGCCTGGGAGAGTCTGGGGAGGGGCGGAGTGGAGGAGGACACCAGCCCCCAGGAAATCCGGGAAAGAGACCGGTGGGGGAGAGCACCAGCACAGGCCCCGAGAAGCCGGGAAGGAGACTGGAGAGTTTGAAAGAAAGCCCGCTCTTTTGCAAACGCAAGGAAATGCATGGAGGCTCCGCGAGGACCTCGGGGCAGCTGCTACCCTACAGCCTGCCCACTCTCTCTGCCTCCCAGAAAGGGTTCTGCCACCCGTCCCTTTTCGTTCTAATAAATCTCGGCACTATGGCTAAACTCCTCCTCGTGAGGGTCCCTGAAATTCTTTCTCGAGCCCACTTCCTCTAGCAACACCCTATTACTTTATGTCTCTCGCCGGCTGCTCTTCTCAGTATAAAGCACATGCATCTTTTTATGTAATTTGCATCCTTTCTACTTGGCTCTAGCATCAGCTCCCTGAGGGGAGTGACCTGTCTGGTGTGCTCACAGCTGTGTGTCACATGCTAAAACAGTGTCTGGCGTGAGGTGGGTGCTGAACAAACACCTGCCTGACTTGAGTGAATAAATCAGACTCGAGAATGAGTATGATGTCAGAGCTAAAGGTTAGATACGCTGCATTCGGAGCCAGGCCTTGCTTACTGAGGGGGAGAGCCAAGAGCTCGAGGTCAGGGCCGATGCTCTGAGGCAGCGGTTCTCAACCTGTGGGTCGCCTAAGACCATCAGAAAACACATATATAAGTACATATTGTTTTTGTGATTAATCACTATGCTTTAATTATGTTCAATTTGTAACAATGAAAATACATCCTGCATATCAGATATTTACATTATGATTTATAACAGTAGCAAAATTACAGTTATGAAGTAGCAATGAAAATAATTTTATGGTTGGATGTCACTACAACATGAGGAACTGTATTAAAGGGTTGCAGCACTAGGAAAGTTGAGAACCACTGCTCTTAGGAAATATAAAGCAGCCTAACCAAGAAGAGCCATAAGCACTGGTCACTCCTCGACACCCAGAGAGGCCCGGAGGGGTGGGGACAGCAACACCGATGGCATAAAGGAGGCCAGGAGAAGAGAGGGTAGGATGGTCAATGCCTAAGTAACAAATCATTGATCTTCTCTGCTCTACAGAACTATATTCTTATTCCTGATCCCACAGAATTCAAACCCTCTGAAATAAGATAGCCTTCTAGGGAAACAGGAAATGGCTATAATGGAGTTGTGAACAAAACGTGTTTCTACCAAAAAAAGATGAATTATGGTCCCACCACTACCAAAGGTATCAGGTCCAGATGGTTTTACAAGTGCATTCTTTTAATCAGTCAAGAAATAGAGTAAAAAAATAGTTAACTTCCTTTCATGGTCTTTGATTCCTTAATCAATTTTAATTATATTGTAATAAAAATGGATTTTTCTCCTCTTTTCTGTACTCTATATTGGTTTAGAAAGCTGGTATTAATTAGCTGGACACAGGTAGCCCACACATTTAAAAAAAATTTAAAAAAAGACACCTTCATGACACTAAGTATAAGAATCCTAAGCAAAACACTAGCATCTCATGAGTGAGACTGTGTTAAATGAACAGCACCCAGGAGCTGTGGCTCAGGACTGCTGTGGGGTATAGAGCAGAGAAGATCCTTCTTCAGGGATCTTTATTCATCCTAGCCCCTGAAGAGTGACCTAGCCCAAGGTTACAGCCCTGCCAGAGGGGGCCCCCAAAAGTGGCAGATGTGGGGACAAAGGTCTGCTGCCTTGCCTCAAATTGGGGCAACTCTGGGAGCCATGGAGCTGCAGAGCTCCCCCTGGGAGGGGCTGAGGCCTCTGTGCAGCCGGGCTCCATACCTAGTTTTCTTCTTCTCTCCTGGATACAGGTGACCATTAAAACCTACCCTGAAGCCCTGGCCGGTGTTGCTCAGTGGTTGGAGCATCGGCTTGCACACCCAAGGGTTGTGGGTTCGATTGCCATTCAAGGGTTGCAGGTATGATCCCCGGCCCAGGCAGGGCATGTGTGGGAGGCAACCAATCAATGTGTTTCTCTCACATCAGTGTTTTTCTCTCTTGCTCTCCACTTCCTTCCCTCCCTTCTACTCCCTCTAAAAATCAATGGAAAAAATATCCTTGGGTGAAGATTAACAACAACAAAAACTACTCTGGAGATTATATACCAGAAACTAAGTATTCTCAATATACAGGAGGGTGCATTGGCCGTGCTCCGTAAGTGGTAATGTCATTATATGGATCTATATACTAGTAACTAAAACAGAAAAGCCAACAAGACAAATAGGAACACCCATACACACACATACATGGTTTATAGTGTTGTTGTTATTTTAAATTATTGGTGAAACGATGATGTTGATGATCAATTACCACTGAAGTGTACTATTTTTATCCCCACATGCCAAACCTTTAACTGTATCTTATTTAATCCATAGGACAGAAGAAGACAATAGTTAAACAGACTAGAGTGTCCAGCACACAATTTGTAAGCAACAGAGCCAGATTTTAACCCAAATCTGTCTCCACAAAGCCCACGCTTGTAATCAGCTGCCCTGGCACAGACACTGACCAACCGCCAATCCTCAAGGACTTTCGGCACCGTGGTCATCCTGCCACACTCTCCTAACACTTGGCATTTCCCTCAGGATATAAATGCCCTTTGCCCACATCCCACTGTGTTCACTATTGTGGTAAAAAAAAAACACAAAAAACAAAAAAACGGAGAAAATATACTAGGTAAGAGTTCCTGTTTGATAAGCTCCAACCCAAATAGGGGCTCATTGCTATTTTATTTTGCTCTTCTATGTTAATAAATTTAATTATTTTTTCATGTAATTACTAGGTCATTTTATCTTATTTTTTCAAATAAAGTGGCTTTTGCCGGTGTACCTGTGTATTCATCTTTCTTATTAATATATTTGAGCTCTTTTAAAACGAGGATAGTATATGTTCTATATCATCTCCCACAGGTCAGCATTCTTTTAATTTTGCTTAGGTGTGTGTGTTTTTTAAGTCTGAAAGTTTGCTTAAAGTGAATTTTTCTTTTCGAATTCTAAAGTTTATTGATGGTCAACTATATGTCTTTCCATCATTGTTTTATTTTCCTCAGTACTCAAAAATGGCTCTTCCAACATAAAAATGGAATTTTTATAAAAATACATCCACATTTTCTCTTTGAACTTTTAGGGCAATGGTTCTAACCCTTGGTTGGACATTTAAGTCACCTGGGAAACTCTAAGAATTACTGATACCTGGCCTCGCCTCAGCCTCCCCTCTCTGACTCAACAGACCTGCGCTCCCAGGTCCAGGGTGTGAAAGCTCTGAGGCGATTCTAATGAGCCAAGGAGGTCGAAAAGCTTTGCGAAGTTTTTCAGTAAATGAGCAGAGAGTACACATTTTGGGGGTCTCACAACTACCCACTCCGCTGTAAAAGATATGTGAACGATGGCTATGGCTGTATTACGGTAAAATGTTACTCAGACAAGTAGAGTGAGGGGCCTAGTTTGCTACCCTTGCTTTAGAGACCTTCGCCTGGGATTTGTTTGCCTTCAGATGATGACTCTGCGGGTCTGGAGGGGCCTGAGATTCTGCTTTTCTCACCACCTCCAGGAAGTCACTGTTGGTCAGAGACCTCAGTAAAAACACAAGGCTGCAGAGCAATGGGTCCCAGACTTTGTTGCCATGGCAACCACCTGGGGAATATAAGACAGTACTGATGCCTCCCACCCCCAGATACTCTGATGCAATAGGTCTGGGGTGCAAGCTGGGCATCGGAATTTTTACAGCTCCCCCTCGTCAAGATGATGCCAACATGCAGCCAAGCTTGGGAACTACTGCATTAGGGTATCTTTTCTCCTTAACCTCCAGCTTGTTAATCCATAGGATCCTGATGTATCCATTTATTGTGGTTAATATTGTGCCAAAGGGACCAAGTTTTAATATTCTCCCCAAACAGCAAGTTTCCCTCTCCCTTAGTATTCATTTGAGTAATCTGAAACTGGGTCTTTACTTTTATTAATTTTAAAAATATGCTAGCTAACTGTATGTTAGAAGAAATCAATAGTATATTGAAAGTCTATAAAATAATACAGTCAGTTTAAGATTTTAGTGAAAAAGTAATTTTAACAACACTAGGAGAAATATGATTTCTACTTTAGGGTTTATAATTGATAAAAAGTTTCAAATCATTTTATGGGGTAAACAATAACAACAATAAGGCAAACAAACAAAATAAGATAAAATCCTGAGAGATCCAATAAAAAACAAATAGAAAAGAAGTCATGCACATTATATACTGAAAAACTAAATTAATTAAACCTGAAAAACTCAGTGAGGGGGGATGAATTTCCAAAAAATGTAAACTTTGAAAGTTGATACACATATAAAGGAAAACCACTATAGAATAATAATTGAAATATAAATTGAAAAATTTATTAATAGCTTCCCCTCAAGGACTTTGCACCTATATACTGTCTTTTTAAATTCTTTAAAACATTTACATATTATTGAAATGCCAAACCATCATAATACAAAAATAGATGGAAAGCTACTACACTTATAAAGTAAACATAAACCTGGTACCCAAACTGACTCTCAAAACACAAAAGTAAAATACAGTGGAACCTCTGTTCTCGAACTTAATTCGTTGTGGGAGGCTGTTTGAAAACCAAATCATTGTTTCCCATTAGAAATAATGTAATGAATTAATCCATTCCCAACCCCCAAATGATTCCCTGTTTTAACCTTACTATATACGGTACATGTCTTATGTACTATTTAATTATAAATACTTTAAAAACAAAAGGGGCATAAAATGTAAATGAAAATTTGACAAAAAGGAAATGAAATGTACAGTAAAAAATTAAAATTTTTCCATGTAATATCATCAAAAGAGCTCAAAATAAGCAGCAAAAACAACATGAAAATATTCACAGCACAACATCTCGAGATGTTAACAGTGGTCAACTGACTCATACTCTGAATTCTCTGCTTTGTTTGTCACCTGAGAGATGTGGAGAAGAAAACTGTTCAACATGGGAGAGATTTGAGAACCGAAGTTTAACTGTAATATCAGTAGGATTAGGGACGCTAAAATTCTACATAAACTACCAACACATGTAATTAATAAATGAATTAAAATAATGATCAGAGCATTCTTATTAAACACAGCATATTGAACAGAATTTTTTGTATCTGCCTCCTCTCAAAGCCTCACTAGAGTAATACTCCAGGGGAAAAAATTCAATAAAATCCCATACGGACAAAAAGAAATTTTAAAAAAAGGGCAGCTACAGCACATAAAAGAAAACCATATGTCGATAGATAAAAAATGGATACCCTGTTAAAAATTCACTTGACAGAGCTGAGAAACTGAACTTCATGTTTATTCAACAAATATAGTAAGAATACATATATATGTATATTTATATATACATACAAATATATGTATATTCCCATGATAATAACAGAATATCAGAAATATCCTTGGTCAATAACCTTCGATGAGGAATTCCACAAGATTGAGGTAGTGGAGAGAGAAAATCATCATGAAGAAGAAAATAAATGTCCAAAAGGTGACATGGAGTGACTGGCACTGGAAAGTGAGAGCCTGTGACAATGACTGACAGATCGGGGTGCCAAACAAGACCACCCAATGTATAGCAGTTAGCGTGGGCATTTTAGTGGGCAAAGCAATTCCTAAGTGAACTGGTAACTCCTAAAAGAAAGAGGTGGTCTCCACAGCTGCAAGACCAACTGTTGGACCAAAATGCTCTATGGCACACCCCAGAGCTCCTCAGACAAGCAAGGACAGCATCCACATACCGGCTAACAGAAACGTCTCCAATCCAGAGAACCGCGCAAAATCAAAAATCACCGAACATTTGAGGAAAGTCAAACTTTCTTTGAAGACAGTCATGTATTCTATCAAATTGCCACTTGAGGATACAACATTAACAACTGTTAATTGTCAATTAACAACACTTAATTGAAAAACATGAAGAGTTTGTGAGAAAATATGTCAACTCAACAAAAATCAACTATTTATTTTAGAATTTAAAATTCTAAACATCAAAACTTTAAAAGACCAACTAAACGGAAGAATGGACATAGCTACATGCAAACTAGAGGGCTGGACGATCAAACAGCGATCTCTTCACAAAGAAACAGGAGGATGAAAAGTACAAAAGTGAAGTTAAGACACATGGGAGAAAGGTGTAGAATTTTCAACTTTATGTAATTGAGTTTCCAGCAGGAGGAAGTAAAGGCAATAGAAAGCAGGAACATTTTAAAATAACGCGAGAAGAAAGTTTCCTAGAACAATAGGGTAACCTGCATTCTCAGATATGCCTAGATGTGGGCCTTCTTAAACTTTAACTGGTGACATTTCAGAACATCAATGTGAGGATTTAAAACCCTCAAAGCAATGAGAATCAAGTGCTGTTATAATTCTCTTGGATGCACTGAACACAAGAAAACAAAAGGAGAAATTATTTTGATCGAGGAAATATTTACTTAGCCTGGTGGAAGAAAAATGAATCCAAAAAAGGTGAGACACAAGAAGCCAAGTAGGAAAAGAGTAAAAGTAACTGATGTGTTAGCAAAATATTATAAAAAATAAATAATAACAATGATCTAAAATTAAAATCTCTAGATGATATTACATGGAAAATAAAGGTGAGGAGGAGAGAGGGCAGTGGAGGTATAAAAAATGTTCAGAAGTTCTTGTCTTGCTTCAGGGAGATACTAATACATATCTTAACAGAAAATTAAAAGAGTATATTTTTAATTATAAATTCCAAATCTCAGAGGGGAAAAATGAACAAAAAATGATCAACCAACTAAAGCAGTGGTCAGCAAACTCATTAGTCAACAGAGCCAAATATCAACAGTACAACGATTGAAATTTCTTTTGAGAGCCAAATTTTTTAAACTTAAACTATATAGGCAGGTACATTGTTATTAACTTAATTAGGATACTCCTAAGCTGGCCTTTGCTAAAAACGTCCTCAATCTGATTGAGGTACGTTCGCTGAGGTCGACCCCTTCCAACTCTCCCATCCACACTCGTCTTGTATACTTGTTTCGTCTATCTCCTATCGTTCATCCTCTCTATATGTCCAAACCATCTCAACATACCTTTCTCAATCCTCGACACTACATCTTCTTTCACTCCACAACGTTCCCTAAAATTAACTTAATCAACTTTACTTAAAGTTTTAAGTCAACTTCACACTGTACATGCGCACCCGCACGTGGTATTTTGTGGAAGAGCCACACTCAAGGGGCCAAACGCCGCATGTGGCTCGCGAGCCGCAGTTTGCCGATCACTGAACTAAAGAATAAGAATTGTGAAAAACAATAACAAAAAAGCATATTAATTGGAAAATACTATTGCAACAACAAAAAGAGCCCAAATATACCAGTAAATACAACAAAACTGAATGGATTAAATTCATCTATTAAAAGACAAAGACTCTCACTCAGATAATATAAACACAGCAATAATGCATTCCAGATGCACGCTGTTTGTAAGAGATAAGCCGAAAGCAAAACACAAAGCAAAGCTGGAAATGAAAGGCTGAAATCTGTGCCAGAAAAATGCTTAACAAAAAAAGGCAAACAAAGCAATAATGATACCAAATATAATAGCAACTACTGTGAAAATGTACCAAAGAAAAAGAGCCATACTTCATATTGATAAAGGAACACTTCACAAAGAAAATGTAACAGTGAACAAATTGTATACACCTAAGAATATACCTTTGAGAGACGTAAAACAAAATCTGACAAGAATGCAGCAAAAACAAAAACTTGACAATGTCACATCACAGTGAGACTCCAATGTTCATTTTCCAGAAACTAAGCAAAAAATAAGCAAATCTATAGAATATTTGCATAACCTTTAATTCTGGGGCATATATTCATAGATATCTATCTGAATGGATGGACAGATAAACACATATATTGCTCAGTAAACTAAGAACACTAGTTTAATAACGCTAGTCTTTATGGTACTTGTCTTTCTCTTAATATGTGGAATTTAATGAACAAATGGAAGTACCAAGCAAAATAGAGACAGACTCACTGTTAGAGAGCAAGTAGGCAAACAGCTCTGGTAGGGGGCTAGTGGAGGAATTGAACAAAAAAGAAAGAAAGAGAGAGAATTCATAGACATGGACAACAGTGTGGTGATTGGCGATAGGGGTGTGGAGGTAGAAGAGGGCATAGGGGGATAAATGGTGATGGAAAAAATCAAATCTAATTTAATTTAAATAAATAAAATTAGAAAAATAATATCACTAGTTTTTAATAACTTCAATAACAGCTATTCAACAGTCACAAAAACTGAGTATGTAATAGGCCACAAAGAAATTTTATAAAATTCCAAAACGCAGAAATCATATAGGCCACATTTACCACAAGCAAGAGAATAAGAAAATCACAAAAGGATAGAGAAAAACGATTGTATTATACAGAGAAGAATTTAATATATGATAAAGAAGTCATACCATAAATCAAAAGGAAGACAAACATTATGTACAATGATGGAATGATTGATTAACAATGGGGATCAATTTAAACAGTCACCTTACACCATAATTAAAATTAAATTGAGATGAATTAAAATTAAATATAAATAACATAGAAAAACTGAAAAAATGTAATTACATATTTACTTGCCTTCTGAAGAATTTCTAGATGTAAAAGGAATCATAAAAACTTTTTAAAATATCAGATCAGCCATCATAAAAAAATCAAAATCCTACATGTCAAAAAAGTAATGAAGATAATAATCTACTAGCAAAATAATTTCATCAAGTATGATATGGTTAGGATAAATTGTAATATCAAAAGCGTGTCCGTAAAATATTATACCAGTAGTTCATGATTAGGCAAAAAAATCATGAACAGGCACAACATGAAATAGGAAAATAAATAAGTAGTAAACAATCATTAGAAATTATTATACTTGGTTGAAATAAAATGCATACTAAACAGAATTACAGTAACAATGTGTTTATTCTACTTAACTAGCAATGTATTTGAGTTTTGCTTGCTAGAGATGATCTGCAATGAAATAGTCTTATAATTTGATGGTGGAATGGTGAATTGCTACAGCATTTTCAGAAAGTGATTCCACATTATAAATCAAATTAATTCCATTTCTGGGGATACAGCCTAAGAAAATATAACAAAATATGAAAAAAAAAGCTGCAGTAACAAAGACATTTATTGCAAAATTATTCATTAAACGGGAAAAATAGAAAGCAACTTAATATCTAAAAAATAGGTCTTCTTATATATAGTCCATCTTCTTTATGGGATATTATACACGTTGGAAAAATAATGTAAAATGAGAAAATGTTATGGGTATGATGTTAAGTTAAAGAAAAGATGCAGAGGATAGAATGGCGGTTAACAGAGGCTGAGAGGTGGGGGGAAGGGAGTCATTTACTGGCTAAAGAGCTTCAGATTTGCAAGATGAAAAGGTTCTGGAGATCTGCTTCATAACAGGGTGACTATACTTAACACTACTGAACTGTGCACCTAAAAATGGGGAAGACAGAAAATTGTATGTGATGTGTCCTTTACAACAATAAAAAATAGCAGATTGGAAACACTGAAAATAAGTTGCATATAAAGTTTCCTATGATAAAACTATAAAAAATATAACTATATGAAAAATAAAATAAAAAACTAGAAGAAAAGCACAAAATGTTAAAAGTGGTGTGTTACAGAGGCAGGATTTTTTTATTTCTTTAATTTTCCCTAGTTTTTAAAATTTCTTATACTTACATTAAAATTTCTATTTACATTCTCGATTTTGGGTTGCTGTTGTTATAAAGGCAGGACTGAGTTGTGGGTCTTCTGGCTCTGAGCCCTGTGCCCATATCAAAGATTTGGCAACTGAGGCCAGCAGAAGTTGTCCCCTCAGAGGGTCAAACTTGGCACCGGGGGCCTGAGTAGAGGTTAGCATCATCCTGAGAACTAAGGCCTAGCAGTGGCTCTAGACAGGTTAAGGGGTTTGGGACCTTCTCAGATGGAAGCAGAATTGCCGCATTGACAGAGACTGAGGGATACACAGGTGAATGATAAATCATTCACTGTTCAGGGCCCCATTATCCCAGGAAGAAAGGACTCAGGAGATTGCTGCAAACAAAGCCCGATTGGAGACTGAGAAACACCACAAAAGTGAAAACACGTCGCAGCCCGTAGCCCGTGGTGGGAAGCCTGCCAGGGTTTTCCAATTTGCCGTTTTCCATTCCCTTTCACTCCTTAATCTTTAAATCCAAAAAGCTGGAAGGTTCAAATAAACCTCTGTCATTTCCAATCCCTCCAAATTATTATTGTGATGTCTGACAAGGTCAAGGTGATCTTGCAGCCTGAGAGCTCAAACCCAGGAAAGGAGACAGACACAGCACAAGGGGGTATCCCAGAGTGTCGCCTGCAGCCAGCTGCCATCCCAGGACCCCAGCTCAGTCACTGGCAGGCGTCTCAGCCTCAGCACAGAGTGAATCAGGGCCTCCAGACTTGTCTCCCACCTGATCCTAGCCCGGCTTCCTGCCTGATACACACTAAACATTCAAACTGGGATTGTGACTCATTCATTCATTCATTCATTCATTCATGCCATACATGCGCAGTGAGTCTGCACCACTCACTCACTGTTCCATACATTAAGTTACAGGGGTGCTGCTCCTGCTTCAAGACTTTTATTTGAATAGGGGGACCAGAAAGTAGATAAACATTTTTAATAAACAAAAAAGCCTTATTGACTTTACCTCTTAAATATATATGAAATGACTCATCCTTTCCCTCTTCACTGCCAGACCCAGGTCCGAGCCACTGCTCCCCCTAGTTTGCCCAGAAGCTTCCAAGCTGGTCTTCCTGCACCACTTAATCCCCCTTCCCCACCTGCCCTGCCGCCCCTTCTCCAGAAAGCAGCCAGCATGCTCTCTGCACAGATCACATGGCTCCCAGCTAAAAGCCTCACCTGGCTCCCATCTCCCTAACAGTGAAGTTCAGATTCCTCGCCTTTCTCTGGAATGCTGGACATGACCTAGTTTCTACTATTCATGTCCATTCTCCTGGTCTTCACGCCCTCCACACTATCTCTGCTCCTCAAACACTTCCCAGCTCCTTCTCAGCTCAAGGCCATCCCTTCCACTCCTTTCTGGGATGTGCTTCCCCTAGTTCACTTGCAAGGCTGGCTCAACTGATGGAGCTCAGAGAGATCGCCCCCGGCCACCCATGGCCCTCTTCTTCCGTGTGGTCTGGATTACTCCCTACAGTGATCTGATGTGCTTGTTTGGATGATCCCCGCCTGTCTTCCTCAGCGGAATGTCAGCGCCATGGCAGCCAGCTCCTCACACCCCACTCTCCACTGTGAACACATCCTCTAGAGCAGGGATGACGGGCATACAATGACATTCGCTTTGGAAAACGAGTGAATGCATTTACAAGAAATCCTTTCAAAAGAAATGTAAAAAGGAAACTGTACAGTAAGTTAAACCTGTGGTTTTAGTCATTGCTCAACTCTTTCTCAGGAAATGGTCTTTTGCTCTTAGCTTCATAATGCCATCACCCTTGCTCAGCTCTCTCACTGCTTTAGCGTTGGGCCTCGTCAATGCTTAAAGCACGAGACAGCTGGTTCTTGAAGTGAAGAAAGAGGGAAGATAACAATCCGACCAGCACACCTAAGGTCATGGAAAGTTAGATTCCAGATGAAGTCCTTGCCGATGCTTCAGCCCAAGGAAGAAGACTGACTAGGATTCACCTGCCACGTGTGATACATGATTTTGCTACACAGACCATACGATGCAGCAGTAGCTGGAGTTGCACTTGTCCACATCACAACCCTAAGCTGATTCCGCAACAGTCACACTTCATTATAAAGAAGCCACTGCTGCATTAACCTTCCTGGAAGTAAGGGTTCCTAAGGCTGGGTTTTAGGTACAGAAATGCACATGTAAACCACTTATTGCAAACGCCTGTACGTGATGGATGCCCAAATAAAACCAAATGCCTGTGGAGAGCAGTTGACACAAGAAAATCCTCCCTGAGGAGTCTCCTGTGGTCTTTGCTGGGTGAGAAGAATGAAGCACCACCCAAGACAGGCTGGGCAACCTGGCCACGCCCCTCTGAGGACAGGGAAACGAACTAAGGGCACTGTTGTCCCAGGAAAAAAAACAGATATAGTCGATAGCTCTAAATGCCTCTTCTGAAAACGGTGACTCACTGGGAACGATGACCACTTAATACAGAAGGAGGCCGCTCCCATCATCGGCCGAGCTTTCCCCTACGTTTCTGAAATATATTCTTTAATATCTCAAAACCATTCCGGAGCCCCAGAGACCAGTTACACTCATCTAAAGAGGAAGCAGAGCGGTTCTGCCTGGCCCAGCACCTCCGAGCTCAGGGGATGGAGGAGGCTGTCACCCATCCACTGACTCCCCGAAATGCACCCCAAAGGGAGGGCACTTCCTTCCAGGGCAGCCTCCAGGAATGTGGGATATTAGAGGGTAAGAGCGGGGTTAAGGGGGTCCTTACCCCAAGAAGCGCAAACCCTGCAGCCAGACACCACGGACCGCCAGCCGCTCTGTGGTCCCTCCTCAGGCGCGGTGGGCCCCGACCTCACCCGGTAGCCCTTATGGAACAAGTCGCCCAGGGACTTTTTGCGACGCCTGGTGGGCCTGTAGATCTCTGTGTTGGTGCTGTTGGGTGGGTGATGGTAGACCAGGATCTTACTGGGGATCATGGCGGAGGCGGAGAGCTGGGCTGGGCTCCAGGTTCTTTCAAATCACTTGTCGCACCAGGCGAGGCCCGGGAGGAGCCTGTGTCCCCCTGACCGTGCTGCAAACAGGCCCTCCTGCCCTGCAATGCGGCTCACCAGCATCCACGTCCTGGTGGAGCAAAGAGAGACTCTCTCCTCCCACACCCACCAGCCCACGTGCAAGAATCCAGCAGGCTCAAGGCATCAGCTGTAGCAAGGCGGGTGGGGAGGGGGCAGCACTCTGAGCCTTTATGTCCGACAAGCGGATCATTCAGCTTCACTCTGGAAATTACCACATAAGCTTCTTGGAACATGGTTTAGGGGGATGGAAGGAGAAAAGGCTCTCATTCCTCAAATCGGGGGGGGGGGGAGTGAATAGAAGGTGACAGGCTGAGGTTTAGGGCCCGTTGGACCATTTCTTTCATTTTAGTGACCCTGTCTGAAGATTGGGGCTCATAGGGAGGACTGTTTATAGGACCAGGACATGATACCCAATGAGAGAGAAAAACTGAATGGCTCCAACTCCTCCTGACCCCCTCTCACAACCGCATAACCCCAATACACAGTCCTCTGCTAATCCTGCATGCAGGACTGAGGTGGAGGAGGGACGCCGGGCTTTCCAGAGGAAGAAGGGAGAGGGCACTCTTGTTAGAGCTCCTAGACCCCTCTCCACCGCCCTCACCCCTGACACACACATACACACACACACACACACACACACACACACACTCCTGCCTGGTAGTTCTCAGCATCTCCTCTCCTTACCAACGCCAGTCTCCTCTTTCCCCCAGGCAGTGAGTGTGAACAACAGTATTGCAGGGGCAGGGAGAGGAAAACAGTAAACATATAAACCTCACTGTGGGCAGGTAACAGCCCTACTCTTAGCTGACAAAGAAGTCATCCAATGCCTGTTATTTGAAGCGGGGAAGGCAACGTTGAGGATGGATCTACGTCCACTAATCCACCCCCCAAAGCCCAGACCATTTCAATCCAGTGCCTCCTCACACACTCCTGCTCTTCCTAAAATTGCAGCGACCTCAATTTGCAAGGGAAATGGGGGCTTTGGTCTGTGGTTTGAATATTTAAGAGAATTTTGCCTAATCTGTAGTTAATCTACCCCCCATCCCTGCCCATCTCATCTTCCTTCCCCCCTCCCTCCATCCTTCCTTTTGTCCTCCTTTCTTTCCTCCTTTCTTCTTAAGCACTAACCATCTGGGGTGGGGGGGGGGGGGGCAGAGCAGTCTGTAATTGGCCCCTCCTTCCTTCCCCCTCTCCCTGCTCTCCCTCATCACTAGCTAGCACAGCACTGAATGTCACCAACATCTTTGTCCCTGTAGTCTCCTCTCACTTACACAGTAGCAGCCTCCGTCTGTCCTGCACAGCACGTGGGGCACCGGAGACCAATGAGGCGCCCTGGCCCAGCATCCCCTCCTCTTCCCCAAAGTGAGAACCTGAGCTCAGTGACCAGAACTGGAATAATCTTCCCTAATCCTCCTCCCCAGGCTGGGCCCCCACTGGGAAGCTGACACGTGGCCTGAACTTCCCTCCTGCCTGACATTTGGACCCACAGGGGACAGATGGCAGTCTCTGGTCGCTGAAGTGCCCACGGGTTTGATTCTGAGATGTGTGCCCCTATCGACCGCAGGGAGGACTGAGCCAGTTTGCATGGTCCAAAGGAAAATTAAAGCAAACCCCCAAGTGTTCTACTGGAACAAACTAGGAGAGGCTCCAGCATCTGGAAATCGAGAGGATGGTGTTGCCAGGCATCTGCAGCCAGGAGGCAAGCGAGGCACCTCGGGCACCACAATCAAGGAGGCACCTGTTTTAAGGCCGGCCCTACCTTTGCCAGGCCCCTGAAGGGAGTTCCTCCTTAAACTTTGCACCTGTATCTTCCCCTTGCCTCACCCTCGCCCCAGCCCTGGCACCTGCAGTGAACCCACAACTAAGTTCCCTCTGAAATGGGCACTGCATTTTCTGTCACCTACGGCAACAGATAAACACACTGGGTGATGATTTCTGCGAACAGGGAAGATCCATACAGTCGATTCCAAGATCGATGTTATCCTAAAGTTAAACTCGAGCAGGATTTCTGCGCCAGCGGCTTGGAGTAGAGACTGAGGAACACAGTGAATTATATCTTCAATTACAGTTTACCAAGAACAGAGGCTGTCCTCCGAATGGGCGCTCCTGATTGAGCACTCTATAAAGGCAGACACAGAGCACTGAGTCTGTGTCAGAGAAAACGTTTTCTCAAGGGCCTCCGGGGCCACGCAGTTAGCTGGGTTTAATTCTGATGCCCCAATTAATTGGAGGTCAACCCGGAGGATGAAAATGAAGAGTGCATTGGGGTTAATTTGCCACCAGGCGCACCCCAGCAGTGCTTTGTTCTGATGCTCTATTAACACCAGGATAAACTTGGACCGTCGGAGTCAGGGGTCAGCGCTTCCGTTTTCCGTAAAGAGCCAACGATAAACGTCTCGGGCTTTGCAAGTCACACAGTCTCTGTCGAAACTACTGGCCTTGGCCATTGCAGCATGAAAACTGGCCAGAGACAATATGTCAGCACATGACCTTGGCCATGTTCCACTAGAACATGATTTCCAAAAATAGGTGACAGCCCAGATCTAGCCTGCAGGCTATGGCTTAATTACCTGGCATTTGTTGACATTTTGGAGGGAGGATGGAAGAGTGAATTTTGCAAGTTAGTGACAATCAGTGGCTCCTTCTGATCCCCGGGACACTCATGTCAGCAGCTGATTTTATGGTACTTCTATATTTTCCTAGCTTAGTTGAGGTATTTTTTAAGTTATTTTAGACTATGAACTCCTCGATGGAGGTTAAGATCTCCCTCTGTCTTCTTTGCGTATAATCTGTCATGCCTGAGGCAGCCATCCTATACAATAAAAGCCTAATATGCAAATCGACCAAATAGCGAATGACTGGTTGCTATGACACTTACTGACCACCAGGGGGCAGGCGCTCAATGCAGGAGCTGCCCCTGGTGGTCAGTGCGCTCCCACTGGCGAGCACAGTGGCGGTGGCGGGAGCCTGTCCCACCTCTGCTGCAGGAGGGTGGTAAGGAGCAAGGGGTCCCAGACTGCGAGAGCCCCAGACTGTGAGATGGATGTCTGACTGTCAGCTTAGGCCCGGTCCCCGATAGGGCCTAAGCCAGCAGGTGGACATCCCCCAAGGGGTCCTGGACTGAGAGAGGGCACAGGCAGGGCTGAGGGACCCCCACCCTGGTGCATAAATCTCATGCACCAGGCCTCTAGTTAAGTCATAAAATCATGTGATCCCCTTACTGAAGGAGGTGAGTCATGTCTTTGGTTTTGGTATGGGAGGACTTGCAGACCTTTCTAGCCTAAGTGGAGAAAAGGTCCCTCCAAAAGGATGGATTGTCACCCACCATGTGCTTCTAAGAAGCCCTGAATAAGGCTCTATTAGAGCATCCACCTTGTTCAGACCAGTTAGCAGGTCCCGCTTTGGGATTCCAACGTCCTTGGCTCACGTGCTATTTCAGCATTTTCCCTATAAATAAATGGCTGTATAACATCAGTCTCCTTCTGTCCATACCCCCAATGCCCAGCATCAGGTAGCATTCAATCAATATGTGTTGAAGGAATGAGGAAATGAATAGAAGTTGGGCTTAGCTCATAAACCCTTTGATATGCTAACAGCCTTTGCCAACTGGTTCAGGCAGTTACCATATTGTATCCGGCAAGGATTTGTGCTGTCTGGATTTTATTTCAGACCCACATTAGCACTACCTAGTAAAAGAATGTCTCCAATCTCAGCCTGCATCCCTAACTCCAATCCACCCCTGAGTACAGGAGGTCACGAATCCGAGTGTAAATGGCAGGCTGCACTGACATGCTGGTCTCACTGGTTCTACATACAGACTCTGAGTGACAGGGGATGAGGACTGAAGTCTCCATCCTATCCCAGAACCAGTGAGGGAGGCACAAAGCCATCTGCTTAATGGCCACGTGGTAACAGATGACGTCTGGAAAGTCCTTGCAGCATGTTACTTCCCAGGTGAAGATGGATTACAGTTAGCGGCGACTCCTGACCCCCAGGAGACAGCTCAGACGCACAGGAACAACCTCACAGATAAGATGAACCTCGGTGCGTTGGTCTCAGACCAGGAAAATGCCTGCCCAGACGTGATTTATGTGAAAATAAATAAGGTCAGTCGCTGCTTTATCATCAGCATGAGTGGGCGCTTTGCTCCTGCCATAGAGGAACTGAGGATGCAGATGGACAGCACTCACGTGGTTGCTTATGCTGTCTTCCTTTACCCGCCTGAGACGAGGTCTGAGTATCCGGTTACGGGGGAAGGCCAGCCCTGACCTCGCCCACCCTCAAACGCCTTCCTTGGGACCATTTCGCTGAGTGCGTGAGGGGACAAGAGAAGGAATAAATGGGCACAAGTTGCAAACTCAGGAAACAGAGAGGAAAAATACAGATAAAAGAAATGGTCAGCAAGAAGTGACTGCGTCCCTATCACACGCGTGGTCTTTTTCCGGGAGCTGTCAGGGCCAGAAACGCTATAAAACATGGTCTCCACTCTAAAGAAGCAGGAACAATAACAAAAAATAAGAGCAAAAATGAAAAACAGCACATCAATCAATCATCACGATCATTTATTGGGACAGACTGTGAATATCTTAAGAGTGGGGAGAGCAGGCAAGGCCCATGATGCAGAAATCCACGGATAATGCAAAACCTCACCTTGGTTAACAAGTTAAACTTCCTTTCAGGGTCATTCTATGTCAGAACTGCGGAGAGAATCAAAGAATACAATAAAAAATGCCTTCGGATATCTGGAGGCTCAGAAAGAACATCTGTGTGACAGTTTCAAGAACCAGGTGGGTTCTAGTCTCGGGAGCCCTCCAACACCACATGGCCTTAATCAAGTCCGTCTCCCTCTTAGTGATTTAGGTTTCTCATCGAAAGGAAGGAAGAGGGTAGAGAGAAAGGAACTGGGAGTATAAGTAATAGATAATCTCTAATGTCTCTATCAAATCAAATTTCCATAATTGTGTCACTGTGCTTCTAGAGGTCACTTGTGAACAAAGAAATACTATTTTTTAAATAGCTCAAAGAGGAAAAGTGAGAATCATTCTTTTTTTAAAATATATTTTTTATTGATTTTTTACAGAGAAGAAGGGAGAGGGATAGAGAGTTAGAAACATCGATGAGAGAGATCGATCAGCTGCCTCCTGCACGCCCCCCAGTGGGGATGTGCCAGCAACCCAGGTACATGCCCTTGACCGGAATCGAACCTGGGACCCTTCAGTCCCCAGGCCGACGCTCTATCCACTGAGCCAAACCGGTTCGGCGAGAATCATTCTTATGAACCCGCAATGTCTCTAGCCCCTCTGGAACCATGAGCAAATGCTGCTGTGGAGCCTGCCTCACTCCCGAAAACTTCCCCAGGTGGTCTCAGGCCCGCCTGTCCAGCCGGACCAGGGGCACTGGAGTGCTGGGGCACAGGGCTTATTAAGGTGCCTAATTTCTGAATGATGCTACCCACCCCCGAGGACAGCTTTGGAGAAGATTTTATATCTCAGTGGCCTCACCTCGTGGAACGATTTCTTTTTAGAAATGCTAATTGGAACTCATTAGTTAAGAGAGATGTTACACTGGGCAGGAAAGCCATTGAGTCAGCGAATCTTGCCAAATTTATCACAAACCACATTCCTGGATACGGTGCATTTTTGGGTGGTGTAGAGGGCAATATGGGAGCTGAACATCACAGCTTCTGACTCAGAGGTCATCACCGGTCTGGAATGGAAAGGGTCTCCCAGGTTAGAAGGGGTCAGGAGTCCACCCTTCGAGAATTTGTGGAATAGTGTGGTTAAGGGCAGAGACTCTGAAGACAGGCCTGGACTTCTTTATTGTTCAAAACTGAGAGTTCTTTTTCATCATGTGATAGCAGCATGTAGGACAGTGCCAGGCACACAGTGAGTGCTCCACTAATATGTAATTAGACTTAAATCCTGGCTTTCCCGTTTACAACTGTGATACAGGGTGTCTTCTGTAACCTCCTGGAGACTCTGGGTGTTTGTGTTTTTTTTTAGTTTTTAACTTTTTAAAAAAATATATTTTTATTGATTTCATAGCGGAAGGGAGAGGGAGAGAGAGAGATAGAAACATCAGTGATAAGACAGAATTATTGATTGGCTGCCTCCTGCACGCTCCCTACTGGGGATCAAGCCCACAACCTGGGCATGTGCCCTTGACCAGAATCGAACTTGGGACCCTTCAGTCCGCAGGCCGACACTCTATCCACTGAGCCAAACCAGCTAGGGCTTAACTTTTTTTTTTTAATGGGCTATCTCAGTTTGGGTTCCCCAGCAGCAGATCCTGAGCAAAGAATTCAATTGCGAAGAATTTATTTGGGAAATGGTGCCATGAAACACCAGCAGGGGAGCAGGGACATGAGAAAGGGATGGGAAAGAAGTCAGCAATAGACAGTTGATCAGGCAAGTCTCACGGAAAGGGGAGTGGAAGCCTGCTGGGGGCTGGGAGCTGGGGGCTGGGGGCTGGGCACAGGGAGAAGGTTCTGGCAGAGCTCTCTCCCTGAGGGTGAGGGTGGAGCATCCATGCAGCCCCCGTGGTCATCACTGGCTGAGGGGACAACTAATGCCCAACTGCTTATGACCTGGAGCAGGCTAACCAGCAAGCCTCCGAGACTGGAGAAAACCCTCAGACAAAGAAATGCTGATGCAGGAATTCAAAACCCAGCCACATGCACAGGGGGAAGGACAAGGGGTGTGGGGGAGCATCTGCATGGTCCGCTTCCTGGAGCAATAAAACTAGCTCTTAGGGTCTAAGACAGCCGTGGGCAAACTACGGCCCGCGGGCCGGATACGGCCCGTTTGAAATGAATAAAACTAAAAAAAAAAAGACCGTACCCTTTTATGTAATGATGTTTACTTTGAATTTATATTAGTTCACACAAACACTCCATCCATGCTTTTGTTCCGGCTCTCCGGTCCAGTTTAAGAACTAGCTCTTAGGGTCTAAGAGCTTAAATGAAACAGTATATGGAAAGGACTTATGATCACTGTTGATCATAAGTGATGATCACTGTTGATCATAAGTGCACCGGTGCCTCCATGTCCTGAGGGCTCCCTGCTGGGAGGCCACACCCGGTAGGAAAACACTGATATCTGAAGACACCATAGGTCCAGAGGGATGCCACAGCCTGGCCTTGGGAACTGACTGAACCAGCACATAAGGGCTGAGAATCCTTGTAGCTAAGAAACTCTAACTAAAGGAGGATTTCCGGTGCCCACTTGACCATGGAACTCTCTTTCCAGAATGCTGCCACCTTTCTGGCTAAACCAGAACCCCATGAGGAACATTCAGGAAGAGAAGACTGCTGCATGTACCCACTCCATACTTCCAGCTCACCCCAAATTCCATGGACAGCATATTCCCTTCGCCACGGGGACCCTCTGATTTCACCTCCTGTCTCAGTGAACTCCAATCCACACTACAGATCCCTCCTTTTCATTTCTCAGTTCATCCTGGGAGTACCTTGCTTGCTATTTCCCTTCTGGGGCGCATATGCATAGCTCAGAGCTTTGAAGAAAGGGCTACCTGCGAGATGCCTGGAGTTGGTCAGCAGCTGCCACTGTGTACTTGTTTCATAGGCAGCATTGCCTAACGGGCGGGAGACTCCACTCCCAGCTATGCCACTTACAAACTTTAAGGAATTAATAACTTTCCCAGCGTCACTTGTAGGATGGGAAAATGAGCCTAGTTCCCGAGATTGAGAAGAGCCCAAAGCCTCACTCTGCAGCACCCAGCTGACCCTCCGTGAACCTCACCTGCCTTTCAAATCTCCTCCTCTAACCCTCCGGCGGGAATCCCAATCCTCGTGCCTAATGACAGATCCTTGAGAAAATGGAACGATGAGAGGGTAGGAATGTTGATCGAATAATTCAAGCCATTCAGTGAATATCTATATTTGTATCTGTATAAAGTCTGGCTGCTACTTTCTGATCTCCAGTGTGTGTGTGTGTGTGTGTGTGTGTATTTACCTATTATGTATCTACAGATAGGTAGCTACACAGAGAGAGGGAGGGAGAGGGAGAGGTAGGGAGGGAGGCCCCTATATAGCTACCTATCTATAGGTACATAGATAGATAAATGTAAATATTTACAGGGCCTTGTATTGTGCTTTATACTAAGAATACAACTCTGAATAAGACAGGCAGGATCCCAGGTTTCAAGGAGGGGCAGACAGACTACACTATGAAAAATCAAACAAACAGTTACAAATGGCTTCAGAGGGTCCCAAAGTAAACAGACTTCCCTGAGGGCACTGTAGCCTGTGTGGTCAGACCAGACCTTTCTAATGAGGTGGCAGATCAGCTGAGAACTGACTTTGAGGAGCAGGAACAAGTGCCACCCACCAGAGAAAGCAGGAGGCAGCCTTTTGGGGCCAGGAAAGGGCCAGGGTCCAGCCTGCAGTAGAAGGGGCGGGGGAGGCCCCAGGGAGGTGCAGGAGAAGGCAGGAGCCCACCAAGGTAGGCCTTGTAGGCTGTAAGGAGCAGACTGGGTTTTAGTATAAGAACAAGAAGAGTCATAAAAGAGCTTAAAGCAGGTCAACGTCATGATGGGATTGAAAAGATCCCTGCAAACATTTCGGGGAAGAGTGTGAGATTCTCAGAGCACGCTTCCCGCCTGCTCCTTACTGCTTCCAAAAAGCAGGATCCCATAGCAGCAAACAGTGGGGCAGGTACCTTGCTGAGCAGGTTTAAATAACACATTTCATCCCCACAAGCCCTATGAGCTGGCTGCAGTTGTCCCCATTCTACAGACGCAGCAATCGAGGCACAGAGAGGTTAAACAGCTCGCCCAAGCTCGCCCAGCAGGTAGGCGAGGGAGCAGGGCTTGCTGGCCAGGGAGGCAGTTTCTCCACCACTGCTCTCTGAACGGAATCTGTGTGAAGAAGCTATGAAGAGAAAGGGCCTGCGGGAGGACCCCCCACTTTAAAAGACTTAACTAAGACGAAATATAAATGGGAACTCTAGTTCCAGAGGAGCGTGTTATAAAACCTTGACAAAATGAAAATAATGTAACTAATTAGTGAGGAGAAAAGATGTGGGAGGAAATGTAAGTGTGGTAATTTTCTCTCCTTTCATAGCAGAAAGCTCATCGTATTGCATCAAATTAAAAAATAGAGTTAAAAGAAAACACGACTCCCCCTTCATTATTTTTCCAAATTGCCTTCTCGTAGTCATTGCCAGCATGTCTTTGGAACCAAAGGGTACTAAAGTTTAGCAATTCCTCTATTTTTCTTCCCTTTTTATCCTATGTCCAAATCAACTTAAATTGAACATTTTTATTTTTAAAACAGAATGTATAATTGGAACTCATTTTATATACGTTTTTGTTCATCTAACATTTATTTATCTAACGTACAGAAAGATGTCTGAAATTATTTTCACCCAGTTATCAAAATGCTTGTTGTTTGCTGTAATTTATTTGATATCTTCTTCTTTGTATTTCCTGTGTTGCTTCCATTTCTTTTGAATGACAATGTGTCATTTTTATAAAATTTATAAAATAATAATTGACAATATATCACTAAGATGTCCAGACTCCTTTGACTCAATCCCATAAAATAAAATCTTCATGTTGGAATAAAATAAGAGCCCCTTTATCTTGGAGGGGTTGGAAGCAGTGTCATGGTTTCCGGGATGCCATGTGCTGTGCCTTGAGCTAAACCAAGGTCTCCGGTCAGGGCAGAGCCTGGGAGGGCTGCACACGAAGCCGCAGTGTCCTCCAAGCCCCAGTGCCTTTAATGGGCACCGAGTCCTGGCACCTTCTCTGGGACCAATGCAGTGAGCTCTGGGCTCTGTCACCTGCATCACAAACGCTCCAGCAAGGTCCTTCTGCTCAGCGATGGGCTGCCTCTGTTCTTGTTGCTTCAGGAGCCCTGTGAGTCAGGGGGAGGCAGGAGATGAGCCAAGAGAATGAAGGGTCTGACCTAGAGAAGCATGTGATCATGCCAAGAAGTCTAAACAGGTCCTATACAGGGTAGTGATCAGATTTCTACCGGGCTCAGAGAAAACTATCAGGAATAACTGGAATAAGACAGTACACAGGAAATCATTCAGGGAGAAGGAAGTCGGGTCCCTCAAGAATCTTCTTGGAGGTGAAAGGACTGGATGCATGAGGGGAAATGAAAATGAAATAGGCAGAGCAAGAGAAACAACAACCCTGGTCACTGGTGTAGAATTAAAAGATGTATGTCCTTTGACCTTCATAGTAACTCCCGTAGGTAGCAAAGGCAAGAGCTCATCTCCTTTTTATAGGTGAGCTGCTCAAGGTCAACCAGACTGGACCACAACCAGGTCTCTAGGCTCACATCCATGACTTTTTCACCTGGTCACTGAGCTGCGGGGTCTCCTCTCTCTCCCCCACCACTTCTCATGGAAGTGAGATCTGTGTGAAACTGATATTCTCCACAGTCCTTCCATGGGTCCCAGCCTGCTCCTAGTTCCTTCTCTCTCTGGTTCCATAACAGGGTCGAAGCCAGGCTTACTTAGAAAGCTTGCTGGAAATCCCATATATCGCTGAGCTGTCCAGCACAGCCCTTCATTTCCCAGGAAGGAAGGAATCCCAGGGGAGGTTAAGTTTCTTGCTCAGGTTCAACGCAATTCAAGGTCAAGGGTTTGATAGATGCCAGGTGTAATTTCAAGGAAAAAAAGTGGTTCTAGTTGACAGCTCTCTTTTAGGTAAGGGGAATAGGGAGGAAGGGAAGACTGTGTACTCTGAACATTGCAGCCTGGCCAGCCAATGTGTAAGAATAAGTAATCCTCAAACCCCCACCCGCCCTGCAAGAACTGTGCCAATAACCTTGACTAGCAGCACACCACCCCTCCCATCAGTGCAGGTTTAGGGGAAAGACATTATACATAAAAATAACAACACTTTATAAGCCTTCTGTTGTGTGAGTTTCCAACCCATTCTTTCTCAAGGCAACTGGCTTGTATATAAATCACACTGTGTGCTAGAAAATATATGACACAACGGTGAATTACAAGGTCATAATTTTGCCAGCAATTTCAGATGCTGCCATAAACCATTCAAGGTCTGAAGAGAGCTCTAATACATTTTTATTTTTTTTCTAAGCCCCCAGAATGGCATTCTAGGCCAGCTATTAAAAGATACTTCATTATGCTACCAAAACCGTGAGATGTAGCAGCTCTACTTAATACATAAAAACAAACACAGGGAGGCAGTCAAAATAAGAAGACAAAACAACATGTCCCAAACGAAAGAACAGAACAAAATTCCAGAAAAAAAAATCTAAATAAAATGGAGACGATCAATCTACTAGATGCAGAGTTCAAAATACTGATTATAAGGATGCTCAGTGATCTCAGTGAGAACTTTAACAAAGAGAGGAAACATAAACATGGAGACAGAAAACATAAACAAGAATATGATAACTGAAATGAAGCATATATCAGAGGGAATCAACAGTAGATTAGATGAAGCAGAGGCTCAAATCAGCAATTTGGTAGCTAGGAAGCAGAAAATACCCAATCAAAACAGTGAAAAGAAAAAAATTTCAAAAAAAATGAGGATAGTTTACTGGGACAACATCAAGTGTACCAATATTTGTTTCCAGAATTAGAAGAGTAGGGCATAAAAACCTATTGAAGAAGCAAAGATGGAAAATATCTAACCTGGTGAAGAAAATCGACAGACAAGCTCAGGAAGCACAGAGAATCCCAAAAAAGATGAAACCAAAGAGGCCCGCACCAAGACATATCACAACTAAAATGCCAGAGGTTAAAAAGAGACAAGGAAAGACGTAGCAATTCTGTTTCTGAATATTTATACAAAGAAATCCATAACACTAATCTGAAAAGGCATATGCATCCATGTGCTCACTGCAGCATTATTCACAATAGCTGAAGGAATCAACCTAAGTGTCTATCAACAGATGAATGGATAAAGAAGTGGTTCATATATACAATGGAATGTTACTCGGCAATACAAAAGAATGACATCTTACCAACATGAATGGATCTAGAGCAGTGATGGCGAACCTTTTGAGCTCAACATGTCAGCATTTTGAAAAACCCTAACTTAACTCTGGTGCCGTGTCACATATAGAAATTTTTTGATATTTGCAACCATAGTAAAACAAAGATTTATGTTTTTAATATTTATTTTATATATTTAAATGCCATTTAACAAAGAAAAATCAACCAAAAAATGAGTTCGTGTGTCACCTCTGACACACGTGTCATAGGTTCGCCATCATTGACCTAGAGGGTACTCTATTGAGTGAAATAAGTTGGAGAAAGATAAATGCCATATAATTTCACTTACGTGTGGAATCTAAAGATCAAAATAAATAAACAAGCAGGCCAGAAGCAGGCTCACAGATACAGAGAACATTTTGATGATTGCCAGATGGGAGGGGAGTTAGGGGGATGGGTGAAAAAGGTAAAAGGATTAAGAAGTACAAATTAATTGTTACATAGTAGTCATCTGGATATCAACTACAGCATAGGGAATATAGTCAATAATATTATAATAACTATGTATGGTGTCAGATGGGTACAAGATGTATTTGGGTGATCACTCATAAGTCATATAAATGTCTAAACACTATGTTGTATACCTGAAACTAATATAATATTATATGTTAACTGTAATTAAAAATAAAAAGAATTTTTAAACGCATACTTCATTGCTTGTTTTTTTTTTAGGGGGGAAAGTCTATATCACCATCCACTCCTTCCTTTTCTTCCATGCCATATAAGTGCCTTCTTTCTTCTTAAAGTTCTGGGCATCAGCCTTAGATAGATGTCCCCTCAGGCTTATTAAGAGAAAGATGAGCTTAGTGTTGGGCTGTGAATTAGAAAATTCCCCAGAGAAGCACCATTTGTGCCCAGGAAGGGGATGTAGACATGACCTTGGACCAGGTGGTCCTGTTAGGTCTGACATTGAAACTTTTTTCCTGAATCTTCCATCATTGCCTTCCTCCTTTTCGGCTTGAGTTAGGCCTACTTTCTTGCCTCCCCAACCTGCCCCCCAATTTCAAGCCTCTGTTCATTTGCAAACACCAACCTTCATTTTGACTTTCCTATCCTCCCCTTTCCTAGCTGGCAAAGTCCTACTTCAGACTCCAAGAACCAACCAAAGCGGCACCTCTTTTGGAAAGCCTTCCATGGCACCTCGAGTTGTCTCTTCTCTGCTTGTTCCCAGAGCAGGGCAGTGCTATACTCAGCCCCGCGCACTGAATTCTCTACTTACTTCTCTCTCCCCACGAATGAGCTCACAAGCTGTGCCCCTTTCTTTTGTTCACCCAGCCATGCATTAGTCCACCAAACACTGTAACTTCACTAAGACTTCACATAAAATAGGTGCATAATAAATGCCTGTTGAAAGAAACAAAGTGAAGTGAAATGAAGAAATGGGCAGATGGATAGGTGGGTGAATTCCACCTACTGTGGGTCTGTAGGGGGTGGTCAAAGAGAAGGACCATGACGGGCTAACAGGGAAGGTTCTCCTCCAGTTACCCAATCTTCCCCAAGGGGCTCCCGCCAGCCTGCCCTCCTGGGAATAAATCCACTCCTTACTCTCACCACCAAGGATCCATCAGCTGCCCCAACACAAACACTCAGAAATATGCAGAGTGGTCTACTCACTGGCTCCCCAAAGCAGTGTACAAACCTTCCCCCTGCTTCTCTCTTTCTCTTCCCTGGAATGCCCTTGCCCCTCCACTCCATTTACTCAAACTCTACCCATGCTTTCCGTTTCAACTCAAGTCGGATTCTCCCAGCCAGTTCCCATTGAACAGGCAACATCTCCCTGCTTTCCACTCATGGCACTGCTCATACACATGGCTCCTAACCCCACAGCACTGCCTGCATCTGAACATACACCTACACACAGTCAGCACTGAGAAGGCGGGGGTGTGCTACAGCTCTCACATCACAGCGGGAACGCGACTGGTGAGAGGCCCCGGATTCTCGCCCTGGCCCAGCCACTCTCTAGTTGTGGGACATTAGACCAACCACAGACCTCTTGAAACATTGTTGTCCACATCTGCCAAAGAGGGGAGTACAGTAACAACTACCTCACAGTTGATGCAATACAACAGTTTTGGAAAATGTTTTTTTACAAAGTTAACAGCTACAGAAATGTTGTATGTCTTACACATAGATAAGCCCATGCAGTCCCAATAGGCCCCAGCTTCTGTTGGTCACCGAGGCCACTCCCTTCCTATGCCATTCTCCTTTGGCACGGAGCTTCCTTTCAGATTAAGAAATGAACCTTCAGACCATAGACTCTCCAACACCTTATTTAGGTCTACTTTCGCTCTCAGCATGAAATACACACAGGGAGTGACACTTGCTCTTGACTTACAAGCCTATATTTTTCGGAGGCCCAGTCCCTCCAAGGCACTGTATCCACTCAGTATGGTCGGCCACTGGCTTGGCTTGCACTGCCCATTGATGGAAACACCATCTGCCCACTCCACGGTCCTTGCTCAGGTGATTGCCTCCAAGGACAGATGTGAGGAGGGAAATGAGAGCTTTTTACTGATGTGTGTCTCCATTCATTCAGGCAAGGTGAGCAGGACAGGGAAGATTTTCCATTTGGACCCACTGGTATATTCCACTGGCTTTAATATTAGTTACTACATCTTGCCAACAAGATACTTGATCTGAGGAGGTCAGGAATACTAGATTCTATCACCCAATTACTACCCTACTACCGTGAACTCAATTATGTGTGTGTGCAGATATGTGTGTATCTCATGTAGTCAATACATGGATAAATGTGAGTTGCATCCAGTGAAGAGTGCATTTGTATGCATTCCAATGTCTATCTTCTCGTGTTTACTGTTGTGTTATTATTTAACTGTTCATTCATTCCTCTGTCGTGTTTGCTCATCAAAGACTTTAAACTCCCATCGTAGACAAGATCTTTTGAGCTCCCATATCCATAACTAGAGTGAGCTACTGTAGGCTGAAACTGTGTCTCACATTCCACAGCGTGCCCGGCATGACAAGAATGGTGTTACGATCAATCCGTTAATGACACGTTCATTAGTCTTAAATTGGATCCCCAAATCCTGCTCTTATCTCTTTCTGCCTTTTTTCCAGGCTTCAAGAGGCAGGCTGACTCTACTCAAATTGTTATTACTTTGGGCCTCGTCAAAAGCACCTAAAATTGGCAGTCTGGGTGGCCCCGTTCCAAGCACCCTTTTATGTAAAAGGAACTATAATTCGATGAGCAAGGAACACTGGAACTGACTGCAGCTAAGGCAATTATTCTTCCCTGCAGATAGTGTTGTGGACCCAACAGTTCTAACAAGCAAACTCTCTCAGACCGTTAAGTTGCTGTGTAAGGGCATTTACTCAGGAATCCCCAAAAGTATCCTGAAAGATCACAAAATTGTTGGTGATGAAGAAATAAAGTACTAGCTGGAGTATAACAGACTCCTGAATGAATACTGGCCAGAACTAGACAAATAAGGAAAGTATTACACAAAACCTTTTAAGGATCTAATTTCACCTTCCATTTTTACTAATATTTTCCTGGATCACTTTCCATCGTTAGGAAATAAAACAGGAGAGGGAGTTTTATGGTTTTCTGAGTCCAATGTAGAGATAACATCTTTGCCTCTGGTTTTGATCAAGATGAAGACTGGGAAGACCAAGCTCAATGAGAGGAGCTGGGAATGTGTTTTGCTTTCCTGAGTCCTCCTCTCTAACCTTTAAGGAAGTTCTCTAAGAGCCAGCACTCTACAACAGGCGCGGGATGAGCAAGAGCTGGCAGAAAGTTTCTGAGCATCAGACAAGCAAACTGACGTAGAGACAGTGGGAAAATCACTCCATCCGCATTGATTTTTCCAACCTGTAAATAGGGAACATTTGAAAGATGCTGTGACGTCTGGCGACTGTAGTCCAGAAATTCCCAATTGATTGTAGAGCTCTTGGTATACATGCACTAACTGGACTGGGGTCTTACTCACTCCCCAGTCATGACTCATCCTTCAAAGAGCTGACCTGCTGAGGACAATGATTGTGCCTTTATGCCGGTGACTAATCATCATGACGACTGCCAAGAGAGGCTGGTCTACCAATTCTGTCTCCCAAAAGAAATACAGAATTAATTATTCCTGTTCTACAAATATAAGAATTAAACCTCATGCGGAGAAATCTTTAAAAATCACCAAAGACTGTCTGGCTGGCATGGCTCAGTGGTTGAGCATCGACCCATGAACCAGGAGGCCACCGTTCAATTCTGGGTCAGGGCACATGCCTGGGGTTGTGGGCTTGATCCTCAGTACAGGGCGTGCAGGAGACAACAAATCAATGATTCTCAGTCATCACTGATGTGTCTATCTCTCTCTTCCTCTTTCTTAAATCAATAAAGACATATTTAAAAATTATAAAAATTATAAAAATCACCAAAGAAGGAAGTACCAGAGGTCCAATTACCCTCTTGTAAGCCCTCCTTCACTGCTTTCTACGTGGATGATGGTACCATTAATGGGGAGATATCCAAGTCAAAAACGAGTCATTCTAGACTTTTTCTACTCACTCATCCCCCATATATCCATCAGCTACAGTCTTTCAGGTTCTTCCTCCTTAATATTCCTCTTGGTTTCTCCTCCTCTCCATAGTTCCTGCCTCTGTTCTAATGAAGCCCACAGGACTTCTCGCCTGGATGCTGAAGTGGTCTGACATGGTCCCTGTCTCCATCCTAACTAACTCCCTCTCATTCCCCCACACACTCTCCACACGCTTTCCTGTGACTAGAAGACTCCAGAGGACTTTCAGGAGATGTTTTCCAGATCAAACTTGCATATTTCAACCCCCCTCACATAATACTCAAATTCTTGGCCAGTGGGGCCCCTGGCTCCCGGGGCTGCCTTTCCAGGGCCTTGTCCCCATCACATTCAGGTCCCTTAAGCCTCTCCTCACACTGTTCTTTCCCTGGCTACTCCCGGCTGGCACGTATTCATCACTCAGACTTTGATGCAGACAACACCACCTCCATGAAGCTCTCCTGTCTTTCTAGAAGACTACTGATGACTCCCTCGGATTCTAAGCCATCTGAGAACTGACACTGGGTCTTCTGTTGTTTGTCCAGTGCCTGGTACAAAGCCTGGCACAGAGCAGGTACTTAATAAATGACTGTGCAGATGAATGACTCAATCAATTAAAATCTCATAAAACCTTCACTGTAACCATTAGTCTACACCTACAGTAAGGGTTGTCAGCTACAGCCTGGAGGCCACACCTGGCCCATCACCTCTGTCTGTACAGCCTGCAAGCTGAGAATGCTTTCTTTTCTTTTACATGTTTAAATAGTTGAAAAATATTGCAATAATATTTCGTGAAAATTGTATGCAAGTACTATTTCAGTGTCCGTGAATGAAGTTTTGTTGGAATACAGCCATGCCCATTCTTTCACACACTATGGCTGCTTTCACGCTACGATGGCAGAGCTGAGTAGTTGCAACAGAGACTGTGTGGCCCCCAACGCCTCAATCACTTAGCATCTGGCCCTTTACTGAAGCTTATAGAATTGGACACATAAGAACTGCCCTATAGAACGGGACATGGGCACCCTGATCCCTTTGTCATTCGCTCCATTGTTCGCTCAGTGGATATTACTGAGTATCTGCCATGTGTCAAGTGTTGCACCGGGTTCCGGGGATAAAACATGGAGCTGAGAAAGACACCCGCATGACCACATTCACAGGCTGGGTCTGCAGCAGGAGAAAAGACCTTTGCCATTACAAGTCTGATGACTGCAAAGAAATGGTAGTGACCTTCCACCAGACACTGAGAGTCAGTACAGTTGTGAAAGATGGTCGAACCAGTGCCCGAACTCCAGAACGCTAAAGCGGCCATCTCTTCTCCTTCCCTCTGTCTGCCTGAGACTCTTCCTTCTCAGTGTGTCTCTCTTTTAGGTTGACAAACTTCTGCTCCCTGTGTGACACTCATTTTCTTGTGACTCCAGCACCTCGCTCCAAAGCCAGACACAGGGAGACACTGGGCATCATTGTTGAACAAATGAAAGAATCAATTAGTGGAAGAAACGTGAGCAAATTCCTTGGCATCCCTGAGCCTCGGTTTTCTCATCAGTGGAATGAAGGACACGATGTTCCCAAGGCCTCCCAGTTCTGCACTCTGCAGTGCCTCGTGTCCTTAGAGCTGGCCCCCATCTGCTGTCTGATTCACTCATTTCCACGGACAGATGGCAGCCTCCTCTGCGTCTGCAGCCTGATGCTTCGTCGCCTGAATGACACATGAACCCGGCCCAAGGCTATGCAGCCCACACCAATCCACTCCACAGATCACTGCCGCCAGGGAACAGGGAGGGCACCTCGGGGTTTCAGACAAGGTCTGCTCAAGGTCCCTTGCAGAAAGGGTGGCCGGCCAGGCAGAACACGCAGCAGCAGAGAAAAGAAACGACCCTGACTTCATAAACTGGCCGTTAGAGCTCAGAACCATGAAGGTTTTCTTGCCACACCCATTTTAAATTGCTACTTCAGGATGGGGGGCCACGCTAAACAACATACACATCACCCTTTGCTGCCCCCACCTCTACATACAAGTGCCTGATCTGCTTTTGTTTGTGTGTGTGTGTGTGTGTTTTGTTAATTCTCACCTGAGGATATTTTTCCCATTGATTTTTAGAGAGAGTGGAAGGTAGGAAGGGGAGAGAGAGAGGAACATCAATGTGAGAGGGAGACATCCATTGATGGCCTCCTGCACATGTCCCAACATGGGCAGGGAATGGAACCCGCAACCCAGGTACCTGCTGTTGACTGGGAATTGAACCCGATACCCTTTGGTGAGTGGGCTAGTGCTCTAACCACTGAGTCACACCAGCCAGAGCAGAGCATTCTGATCATTTTTTAAAGGTCATGGACCATAAGCAACTCTGCAAACCTGACTCCTGAATTACTCTGTAGCTCGTGTAGACTCTGGAATCAGTCATTTTCCTTCGGTATCTAGACCCATGCAAGTAGTTTGGACAAAAGGACATTTGCACCACAGGTCGTTTGTTAATTTCGCCCTGTTAATTGCCTGGTTCTACAGCTCCTGCAGCCAGATAATCCGTGATCCCAGACCAACCACAAACGCTTCCAGGGCTCTTGTCAGCCCTGTGGAAACAGAGCCAAACTTCGAGCGCATTTCCTCCTTACAAACCCGGACCCCCCTCGGGCAGCAGGGCACCCAGTTCTCTCCCTCCTGGAGCACGGCTCTCACCTCTCTTCCAGATTCCGTCTCATCCTTTTTACCATCTGAAATATGTATTTTCAACTTTGCTGAGATGAAGTCCACCCAAAGAGTCAAAGGAAATGACAGCAATGTCACAACAGGAACACATAGGCTTTCTCCTCCCTATCGATACAAGCAGTGACAGCTCAGGACAAAAATAGTCCCTACTTTTTTGGGCCTCGTTTATATTATTCTGCGTCTACTCTGCGGCTAAGAGCGAATCGTATGAAAAGCTCTATGACCTTCCGCAGAAATGGCCTGTGGGACCCACCCAATGGTAGTCAGTGGTTATTTCATGCTAACTCACCTCCCAGGAAAGAGGAGGAAACAGTGGGGCTAACACAGTGCAGTCCTCATGAAAAACTCTGTTCTGCTTCGCGGACCAGTGCCGCCTCACCGGGGTGCACAGCCTACGACCACGCTCAAGTGCATGAACAAAGCTCCCGTTTCTGTTCAGGTTTCACAAACATCTACTCAGAATCTGTGCATCCTTTCATTGTTCAAAGCAGACAGTTTGACATGTGCAAAGGAAAGGGACAGAGCCTTCTATATTTCTGTCAAATCGAAAGCCAATTCAGTCCAAAGACAGAAGGAAAAGAGCCTATTGGGTTTGGAAAAACTATGTCAGCAACTGAAGACAGTCCTTTGGGCAGTGAGCCCTGTAAGGTCCTCACTCTTGGGCCAGGCAGGACCTTCCCCTCCCCTCCACCCGCCTTGGACCTGCACTGAGACTGGGTTGTGTATGGGGAGCGGTTCTGCACACCTGGCCTGACCACATAGGCCTACTTCTCAGAATCCTAGCCATTGGCCCTGGCATTTGTCTTTTTCCAGATTTTACATGTAACCTGGGAACTTTTGAGGGATAGATTATCTTTTATGAGTAAAAACTTAGGGCCTATTTTATCGGAGGTCAATTAACCAGAATTCAAGGAGAATTCTGAGCCTCTATGTTTTTCATTCCTACTTTCTCCCACTAGGTGGCAGAACTGCACCACAAATCACTCACAGCAGGCGCCTGGGACCAGGCAGTTGTGTGGAAGTGGGGAATTCAGGGAGTCCCTGGGGGCTTTGCTGAGAGGACAGACCCCTGGGCAGGTGAGTGCAGGGAAAGCCTGGGACATCTGCATTCCCCACAGGTCCCCCTGTGCTTACAACGGAGCCTGGGTCCCTCCTCCCCACCTGACCAGGCGCATTTTTACTGACGGGAGGCAAGCAAAGGCTATTGCCCAAAATGACTTTTTTAAAAACAGAAAGAGTACATCCTCAGATAATGCACGTTTGCTCCACATGCCTCCTGAAAGAGACCTCATTTGCAAATTCAAGCTAGAGTGTTTTAAGTGTCCTGAGATAGTCACACACCATGTTAAGAATTTGTATTTGTTTATCTGTTACCAGCAGATAGCAAGTCATGGGCCCTACCCTGGATCATAGAGGGGTAGGAATGAAAACAGTCCAAGATGACCATTTCCTGTAGTGAAGACACCAGAAGCCCTGTGTCCTAAGCAGAGAATTAATGCTGAGAACTAAACTGGTATAGTTTCAAGGGGCGAGTCACTGTGGCCAAAAAGAATTAATCAGAGGAGTCAGGGGAAGAAGGGAAGGAGGCAGGGGAGCAGGGGGAGGAAAGGGGAGGAGATGGTGCAGCTGGACAGCGAGGTGTCAACAAGGCAAGAACAGCCAAAGGTCAATGCTACCCTGCAAGGCGAGTATTCACCTCCCAGCTATGGAAGCCTTCACCTGACAGGCTTCACTGCTGGTTACCTTCCTGTCCATGCAAACATCTGGGCTTGCCACCTGGGGTTTATACACTTGCCTTTCCCACCACGGGGCCAAGATATCTTATTTAAGGTTTAAACTCTAAGCCCAGGAGAGCAACCAACACATTACATTTGTTTTGTTTGCTAAGTGAATGGATGAAGATAATCATCATCATGACAATGGCAATATTTAATAGGGTTTCTTAATCAGGCTGGAATCAGGGTAAGGCGGTGAGGCGTGCAAGAAACAGAATTTAAGGGGGCGCTGCTCACATTCAGGACATGGCCTCCTCCGAGTTCCCTTTATACCATTTGTCAGTTTGGTTTACAGGCCTGATCTCAGGTACAGGGTTTCTGAGGATTTCTGTCTCTGATCACATAAAAGAGCTAGTGCGATTAACAGCCCAGGCTCTGAGATCACAAAGACCTGAGTTCAAATCCTCACTGCATCACTTGCTGGGCTCACACAGCTAATGAGATCACTCATCTCTCTCAGGTCCCGGTGTTTCCACCATCTTACAGAGCCGTTAAGAAGATTAAGTGAGATAGGTACATAAAGAGCTTAGTCTCATACTTTCCCCATAACACATGGTACCTATAACAATAATAACAGCAAAAATAAGATTTCATTTTATTACTATCACATTTGTAATGATTCCAGGAAATAGTTCATGTCCAATTTATCAAAACTGATTAGGAGCTAGTATGTGCAAAACACTGTGTTAGGTATTCAGAGGAATTTAAAGGAATGTAACCTGTAGCTGCTAACCGAGAGCAGGGAGCAGATCACACTCTTGTAAAGAGCCAGATACTGACGACTTGGGGCTTGTGGGCCCTGGGTCTCTGTCTCAGTGTCACAGACAATGTCTAATGAATGGGCGTGGCTGCGTGCTAATAAAACGTTCCTTACAAAAAACAGGCAGTGGGCCCGATTTGCCAATTCCTGATGATCTGATTGATGAGCTGTGACATGTACATATTACTTATAAAAATACAGCCAACATCAGAAGACCACCCCTGAGTGATTTAGTTGATAACCGTTTTAAAGGAGGCACAGTCATAACTGGTTGAGTACAGGTGGGTAGGTAGAGAGGATGGCGAGCACCTGCTAGGCAGGGGACCCACCAAAGTCACTGAGATGGAATGTGTTTGTGCTTGGGGTGAAGTGGCTGGTGGGTAGGCTGGTTGGAGGAAAAAGGGGAGAAATTCACAGAGAGGCAGCCAACAGGAGCAGGAAGGAAGGCTGAGGGAGAATATAAAGGGCTGTGAGACTGAGCAGGGTCGACTGTGCCCCAAATCTGACCAGGGGGTCATTTTTCGATCCACTCAGGAAATAAGTGAATCCCTTTGTGAGGTGGGTGGCGAAATTCTTACTTAGCCTTAGAGAGAGACGGTGGATTTGGTGATAAGAGAGCGAAGTGGCACCATAGTGGTACTCGGTATTTATTTCGAGTAATATGATGTACTCCATCAGAAATGCAGCTCTTCTCATCACCCATCACCTACCCTCACTGTGGTGAGCAGGTGTGAGTCCAGCCCTGGGCACCTCGGTGTCTCCAGGTAGGATGAATGGGAAAGAATGTTCATTAAGATAAATGATCCTGGGGGTGGGGAGGGGTCAGGCCCCAAGAGAATCTTCCCTGGGGGGAGGGCACAGAGGACTCTGCCCTGGGGGCGGGAGGAAGTTCAGCTTCACCCCAAGGTTAGACCCCTGGTTCTCCACGTGTGGCTCAGACCAGCAGCAGCAGCCATCCCTTGGGAACCGGGTGGCGATGCAAATCCTCAGGCCCCGCCCTAGAACTGCTGATTCAAAAACTCCGGGTACAGGGCCCAGCAACCTGCACTCCAGCCGCCCTCCAGGTGACTCTGACATAGGCTGAAGGTGGAGAGCTGCTCCTCTCGCTAGAAGGTGCCGTGTCCATGTTCTGCCCATGGACAGAGACTGGGACTCAGCAGGCCTGGGAGGAGCTTACGTGTTCCTGGCCTTGCTCCTTTAGTTCCCCAGGTGCTCAGGTGTGCCCCTGAGTTAAGGCCCACCCCTCTGCAGGGCTTCTCAACCCGGGCTGCGTGTTGGAATTACCCAGGACACTTGCAAACATTCTAATGGCCAAGCTCAACCCAGCGGTTCTGATGGTCTATCTGGCTGCGACAAGGGGAAGTTCAAAGCTCCCCAGGTGATTCTAACATAGTGCACATATACTTATACTTCATGTGTAAGAACCCCTTGGGTAATTTATTACACCAACCCCCCCCCCAAAAGTCTATAGGTTCGAGCCTGGGCCCAAGAATTTTTATTTCTCATGAGTTTCTTGGCAACGCACTGGCCTGCCCACCACACCTCCGTGGCTTTGCTCTCGGAGGAATATGCTTACTTTCTAGATACCTGAAGTCTATTTTGGGTTGGGTTGGCCAACTTCCCTGCCTCTGTTCTTCCTCTGAATTTCTATACATTTATTATTGTTCCTTATAAAGTATTCATCCAGTTAAATCATCAACATCTTAAAGGCAACATTTTTGTCTTCCCCCTCTGAGGGTCACTCCTAGGAGACAGTGGCTTGCACACAGTAGGTATTCAGTTGGATAAGTGCAGCGGAGTCTCAGAGCTGCCCTCTGGTGCTCATGTTCTGCCCACCTGATCCGCTAGCCCGGTCAACCCATCCCAGGCCTGAGCCCTCGAGAAGAAGCAAGGCATCGCTCTTTGAAAATGATGTGGAGGTAAATAGTCGCCAGTCCTAGAGATTTAGATTGCTCGAGGAGGCTGTTCCAGTAACACCCAGATGAAGTACAGCCATCTGGAGAGGCTCTGGCATTTACGAAAACCGGCTGCTGAATTTGCTCCTTGAAGACATTCGTTTTGGGATGTAATTTCCAATTTGGCATAGAACAGGGCTGTGCAACTCAAGGAGGATTTAGAGTCCTGCTATCCACAGAGGGCATCTTATTTAAAGCCTGTCCCTGACAAAGCAACATCAAGGGGACGGAACGGGAAATCTCTGCTAGGGGAGTCATTTCTCTCAAAGCGGTTTCAGCTACAACAGCTACAGAACAGCCATCAGCTCCCTGACAGTATCTGAACTTGGAGCCCACCGCCTCGCCGGGCTGTCGTCTCTCAGAGCCCAGCCAAGGGACAGAACCAAAGGCGTTTATTTCTCCAGCAGCCTTGTAGCAATCCATCCAGTGTTATTCCCAAGATGCATGGTGCCATTGAGTTCCCTCCTCCAAAAAAAAAAATAATAATCTCAGGCAAAGAATAGAGCCCATGATCTCTCACATACTGTTTCAGGATGGACTTACCATAGTGACATGGATTGTTTTTAATTTATTTCACCACTCACTTGTGTACAATAAACCAAGAAGCTCAGAAAAGGAGGCTGGTAGAAAAGAGGAAACATGTTTTTTAAAATGTTTTAAAATTTAACAAGTAGGATGGAGGCAGGTGAGTTACAGAAATTGTATTAACTCCCCTCCCCCAAATGGACTGATTGAGTTTTCTTCTCAATTTCCTTTCTCACCTGGGGGGACCAAAGCAATTCTGTGAGGGAGTCTCTGCTTTATGTCAGGAGACTGGAGGAAGGGGGAAGCCGCATTCAGTACTTGATATGATTGAACAAGACCACGGACTAATTATTTGAAGTGTAATTCTTAGGGCTAATCAATATTATAGTTAGAGAGTTGGCATAATATAGCATCAAGAAATGTGGACTTTGGAGGTAGACTGCTGGGTCCAAAGCCTGGCTCTGCCCTTACTATGTGACCCTTGGGCTACTGAACCACCCGTGCCTCAGTTTCACCATCTATAAAATGGGATTAAAATGACCCAATTTCATAGTATTGTTTGGAACATTCCCTGGGATAATTATACATTGCATATGTCAATGCACATATGTACACATACATATCACATGCACATTTACATATAATATGAACCCATGCACCACTACTCCGATTCTAGAAGCACTTTCTTCTCTTTTAGAATGTTCTGTCTTCCTCCCTCTCCCTACCCCCAAAGACAGCTGGGCCCCAAAAGAAAAGCCACACTTTTTGTTACTATTTTAAATAAAACTACTAACTATCGGGAGGGGTTATCAGGGGCTTTAGAGAATCTAGATGTCAGATGCCTGAGGTTCGGGAGCAGGTGACCTCCCGGCTCTCAAAGGCCCTTTTTTCCAGACCTGGGCCTTGGGGCCAGGAGGCCCTGGAGGGGAGGAGGAGGGGAGCTCATGGTTGCAGTGTTGGTCCAACCATCAGACACATCCTATGGGGGTGCACAGGGGCCCCCCCCACCTTTGGCAAGCACAAGCTGCCATCTGAGTTTGAGCCAGTTTGTCCCCCTCTTCCTCCATCCCACTTAATCCCACATCATCCAGCAAACTCCAAGCAGGCCTGTAGGGGGAGCCAGAGGCCTCTCCTTTCAGAGCCCAGAAGTCCATTTCAGCTGCAGAGAGCTCTGGGGAAGAACTGGGACTGGGGGCTGCCCAGGGCTTCTTTTGTGCTTTTTTTCCCTTTCTTCCTACAGTCATTTAATTTGGTTAAGGCGATGGGGAGTTTCATTTTGATAGTGTACCAATGATTTCTCTACATCCGCTCAAGAAAGTTATTTACTTCTTTTAGATATAAACATTTTACCATTGGTCCTTTCAATAAAAATCACTTCCGTAACGTTTGTCCAGCGACCAGTGTTTGAAGACTGTCCTGGGAGCCCAGAAGGGAAACCTGTGGTGTGTTCTGTCACAGGCTCACGGCCTGGAACCACGTGGCCCCGCGGGCCTTCCTGGGCGATGGAGCCACATAGAGCTCTCAGTTCTTGCAACAGGATGACTGAGCGACAGGGCTTGGGTTTAATTTTGATTAATGTGCAACTAAATAGCTAAATGCGGCGAGTGCCCACCACATTGGACAGCACAGTACAGGTGGGAAGCCTTGCTGTTTCAAGCACAGTCCCCTGACCACTGGGCATCTCCCGGGACTACAGAAATGCAGAGTCCCGGCCCCCACCCCCGCCTCCTGAGTCAGAAAGGGCCCTCTAACAAGATCTGGCACTCACATGCCCAATGAAGTGTAGGAAGCATCTTCTAGGGAGGCATTCAGGCACACTCACAGTTAGGAGCCATACACCCTTAGTGCATTCAAATGCAACTGGGGACCATTCAAACACTGAGCCTAGGTCACCCCCTGCCCCCAAGCCAGAGACTTTGACTGAACTGGCTGGAGGTTTGCTCTAATTTCCTGAGTTTTCAGAGCTCTTGGGGGGGGGGGCGGGGCGTTAAAAGACAGCCAAAGGACAGTGGTTCTCAAAACTGGGTGAACATCAGGATCACCAGGAGGCTGCTGGGTCAAACTCGGAGAGTTCCCCACCAGCTGGGTCTAGGCTGGGCTCTAAGAATCTGCATTTCTCACAAGATTTCTGGGGCTGCTGCTGCCGGTCCGGCAATCACACTCGGAGAACCACTGGCCAATACTTTTAAAAGCATGGGCTCCAGAGCCAGAGCGACATGAGTCCTGGATCCATTTACCACCTGGGGAAGTTACCTACCCCCAAACCTGGTCCCCCAAACTGTAAAAGCAGCCTCAAACCATTTACTCTCTGGCGTTGCTGTGCATATTAACTGCGATAATGCCCAGGAGATGTCTGCTCTTAGTAAGCAATCAACAATGGTTCATTATCATCATTATTTTAAGACTCATTCATTCATTCATTCAACAAACACAGATTATGTGCCGGGAACTGTTCAAGGCACCGGGGACACAGCAAAAACCAAGATGGCCAAGGTCCCTGACACGCTGAGCCGTGGACCTGCATCCTAAGTGATTGTACTGCTCTCGCAGCGCTGATCATAAAAGCACAGGGAACAGAGGTCAGGGAGGAATTCACCCCCAGCGGGGAGAATGGGAAGGCTGCACAGGAGGAGAGGGAGGCTGAGCTCAGTGGGAAAAGGGCTGTACCCAGAGAGGCAGGCGGGGCAAAAACTCCCCCCTGCCTGGGTCCCAGGAAAGGTGCAGCTGGGGGGGGGGGGGGGGAGGAAGGCAGGGGATTTGAGGGGAAGGGGAGGCTGGGAGTCAGGTCTGTGTGTCTGGCTGGGCTGTCCAAAAGGGGCTGCCTCCACTCTCTGTTTTTGTTTTGTTTTGTTTTGTTACATCTCAACACACTGAAAATAACCAGTGTCCGAAAACAGAAACCAGGGAAGGCTTTCACTCTCAATTATTCTCACCAAATGCAGGGGCTGGTTAAGGTCAGGCCCAAGTATTAACCTCACCTCACCTGGGGTTCTTCAAGCCAGGGAGCGGCCCTGGACCCCTTCTGAAGTGGACAAGCAACAGTGCCCAAAACTGCAGACAAGCCCCTGAAAATGCCCGCTCCAGGGGAGAGTGGGGTTCTGACCCCTTGCACAGCTTCCCCTGGGAACATGGTGGCATGCCACCAAAACTCCTTCACCTCTTGGCACTCCAAACTTCTGGCTTCGCTCTGCTCATTAAACGAACTCAGAAAGGCAGAAAGCAGGAGTTCTAAGAAAGGAGGGCTTTCAAGCAGGGGATCGGCAGGCCTAACTCATGCCCTCAGCTGCTGCAGCCACACAGAAAGGGTGCCAGAGCTGGGCGTAACTTGCTTAAGAACCATGGTTGGAAAACAGGCATGTCTGTCCAGACAATTCAAACACAAGCAATGCCCTAGCTGGTCTGGCTCAGTGGATAGAGCGTCGGCCTGCGGACTGAAGGGTCCCAGGTTCGATTCCTGTCAAGGGCACATGCCCAGGTTATGGGCTCGATCCCCAGTAATGGGTGTGCAGAAGGGCATCCGATCAATGATTCTCATCATTGATGATTCTATCTCTCTCTCCATCTCTCTTCCTCTCTAAAATCAATAAAAAGATATTGGAAAATAAAAAAATAAATAAAATACAAACAAAAACCCCTACATGTGAGTGAGGATACAGAGAGGTCTCAGGCGTGCTCACACAGCGGGCCGGGACAGTGCAGGGTGACAAGGGGGCCGCAGCCCTGAGCGCCTGCCAGAGCTTCTGGCCTCCACGCTGTGCAGAGCCACTCCTGCACGCGCACCCGCTCTAGGCCCCCTGGCTCTATGCCTTTGGGCAAGTTACTTATCCCCTCGGAACCTGCTTCCCCTTTGGCAAAATAGGCAGAACGTTCATGTTAATCCTTAGAACCTGTGACTATGGTAACTTACATGGCAAAAGGCAATCACAGTAGCAGCTACATTAAAGTTGCTAACCAGCTGACTTTAAGATGGGGGACGATCCTGGATTATCCAGGTGAGCACCTAATGTAATCACAAGGGTCCTTCGAAGTGGAAAATGGAGGCAGAAAAGACAGTCAAGAGAGGGGATGACAGAGAGCTAGAGCAGAGCGATGCTCTGTGAGGAGGACTCAGCCCACCACGGCTGGCTTTGACGATGGAGGAGGGGGCCGTGAGCCAAGGATGTGGGTGGCCTGCGGGAGCTGGAAAAGGCAAGGGAATGGAGTCTTCCTCAGAGCTTCCAGAAAAGAGCACGTTGTTATCTTAGCCCGGAGAGACCTGTGTGAACTTCTAACCTACAGAATGAAAGACAATGAACGGGAGTTGTTTTAAGACCCTACGTTTGTGGTAGTTTTACTGCAACAAGAACAAACTCACACCTCGCCTGGCAAGGCTGTGAGGCTGATGCCTGGCGCAGGGAAAGGACACTTCCTATCTAGCATGGTGTCCTCCGTGGGCACCGCTATCCTCCACGCTGGAGACTGGCTCTGTCTCCCACGCTGCGGGCTCCCCAGCCACAGCCTCCGCTGGCTGCCCTCCCAGAGGCCGCCTCGCCTTCCTCCGCCCACAGCAGCCCTTTCTCCTCTGAACGCCCAGGGCCCTGACAGGCTGTACCTGGCAATTTGGGCCTTAATTACATAGCGGGCAGTGTTACCTGCTGTTGCTGCCTGTGTGTTTATTTTGGTTCCACAACTAGATTGAAGCCTTAGTCTCAAACAGGAACGATGTTTTGTCCTTTTGTTGCTGTTGTTTTTAAGAACCTCTACTTTTTTTCCAAACCTGTTTTTATCACCTTATAACACAAACACGGACTGCCCGGGCATATTTTATAAGCAGAGCCTACTTCGTTTTAATTGCCCTATGGCAGGGCATTAACTCTTTTTTTTTTCTAGCAGAGTTTGCTGAAGGTTCTAAAGTCTAAGGGCCAAGGCCAGGTCTAACAGCGACCAGGGTCCATGACTGTGGATCCTCACTAGACTCTGACTTGCTCCGTCAGAGAAGCGGGGCCAGAGGATGCTGAGAATCACAGTAAAGCAAGCCCAGAGCGGCCAGGCAGGTGGCCCTCCTCCCGGCGCTGAGCACACAGTAGGTGCTCCGGAAAACAGTTTCATTGACTGGCCAAGGAGTGC
>NW_005871117.1:750670-820952 GCF_000147115.1 Myotis lucifugus | reverse complement strand
GTCCTCCCCAACAACCTAGACCCCAAATTTCCCATCAATACAAGCATCGTATGAGACTTTCTGAGCTAAAAGAACCGTAGAGATCGCCTAGCCCAACCTTCAGTATACAGATGAAAAACAACAGGTCAAGTGATGAAAAGTGAGTCCCTGGGTCACAAAGCCATTTAGCAGCTAAGCTGAGGTGTCTGGAACCCTTGGCCGCAGAGTACATCTGGGTCATACTGAAGACATCTCTCAGATTTGCGTGCAGCTCAATGGGCTGATTGTGTTGGCTGGAACACCCAATCTGAGCAAACACGTCTCAAATCAAGCATGAGAAAACTGGTAGAAAATAGTACCCTTATAGGACACACACACATGTGTGCATGTGATTATTGCATATACTACATATAAAAGAGGCTTATTTTTTAAATATATGATACTATGTATATAATAAATTCACAGTGCTAGCAAGAACATCACAATATATTGCTAGTAGAAGCATATCTTGACACAACATTTTTGAAATGTTATCCATCAACATCTGCACAAAGTAAAATATACATATTCAAGTCCTCTCCCAGGAACCTAGAACTATCTATGCAAATAGAATTGTACAAATACATAGATGAGTGTGTTTATTAGACCATTGCATACAGTAGAAGAAGAAAACGATCACATGGTCCATCATTAGGGTTATTGCTGAATAAACTGGGGCACAACAATATATAGAATTTTGTGCTGAATGGATGTCCATCATTTATTAGTAAGAAAACCAAATTTTTGTACAATGTGATTCACACAATTATCTTGTACAAAGACCACCACTTCTAGCACACTATCATGTGTGAACATTCATGCTTTCTGTGGTGGAATGAATGTGAAGGAAAGTTGTGGGGTCTGTTAACACTGAGCAGCTCAGAGAGCAGGCAGGGAGGGGGGCAGGAGGGCAATATGATTAATATTTTCTTTATGAAAGCATTTTTGAATGATTATACTGAGTATAATATACATATACTAGAGGCCTGGTGCACGAATTCGTGCACCGGTGGGGTCCCTCAGCCTGGCCTGCGGGGATTGGGCCAAAACCAGCTCTCTGACATCCCCCGAGGGGTCCTGGATTGCGAGAGGGCAGTTTTCGGGTGACACACCCTAGAATCGGGCCCCCTCCTCCCTGGTTCAGGGTGTATCACCTGAGAACTGCAGCTGCCAAGTCACCACAGCTCGGCAGCTCCTGCATTGAGCATCTGCCCCCTGGTGGTCATTGCGTGTCATAGTTACCGGTCGGAGTGTCTGCCCCCTGGTGGTCATTGCTTGTCATGGCTACCAGTCGGATGGTCGGATGGTCGCTTAGGCTTTTATATATATAAAAAAGCTTCCACAATGACAAAACCGCATTACCTGAAGCAAAAGCTATGCAAATCCTGTGGTCTGGTGCTCCGAGAACTGTCCCCATCAGCATCTAACACTCCAGGAGTTGTTCACATTAACACACACAACTTCCTTCCCGCAGAACAGCCCAGCCCTCTGACCCGCCCTGGAGTCTCTAATTCAGCTATGGCCCTGGAAGCAGGAGGAAGAAGGGAAGAGAGGCTGACTTACCAAGCCAACTTCTGTTTAAGTACACAGACACAAACACCGGGGGGACCGTGAAGAAATCCACCACAGAGTTCACTTCCAGCCAGAACCACAGCTTGTCGTTGGCTGCAATAAACTGGGGGAAAGAAAAGAGGGAAAAATGAGAAGCCTGGTGCCAGCATTCAAAATATACTCTGCTTTGGTTTCTTGTGGGGGTCTGGAGAGAGATGTTATATTCTTCTCATATCTACACCAATTAGATGCTATTTTTGTCTTAGAATTCAGACAGCCGTTTCTAAAGGCTGTTCTTTTATTGCTTACTATGTTGGCCTTGGAGAAAGCTCAGGCAGTATATTTTTCTGTGGTTTTCAACTGCATCAGAGGGAAGACTCTCTAATGTAAATAAAGCGTATATGGATGCATTCATTCACACACACATACACACACACACACCTCTGTAATCCACCTCTGTACCACTCTTGTCATAAACAGGGTGTAGTGTAACCCTCCCAAGCCCCAAATTCTGCTACCCGCCTGATTCCACTGTTCTCTCAGGATTCAGCTAAGTGGGCCCTGATAAACAAACATTTGAAGGTAAAAAGCACTTTTTAAAGTTCTGTTTAAGGGAACAATGCCCTCCTGTTTGAATAGAGGGAAGAGAAGCAGTTGGCCAGTGGAGGCATAATAGTTATTTCAATCCCCGTTTCTCCCCCTGTGAACACAATGAACATGTACTTCAGAAAACGCTGCTCTAAGGAAAAGGCTCTCCCACAGGCGGACACTCGGGACGCAGGGCTGCTGTGTCCCCGGGGAACACTGGGCTTTGTCTGCCTGCGAGAGCAGACGCTGGTGGAGGATGGCCCTTGGGAACAAGACTTGCACCCCCGACAGCGGTACTGAGCAGTGTTGCTCCAACTTACCCGCAAGCCAAAGTAGAGAAGGAAGAACACGTTGAAAGCCATGTCGATCTGTAATGTGAAATCTTTGTAGAAATTCTGGCAGGATTCTATGGGGCTATTAGACAGGAAGAAGAAAAAGCATGGGGTCAATGAGAGGCACCATCCAGTCTCCCGCAGGCTGTGCAGTGGTGGTGCTGGGGCAGAGGACACAGTGAACGTCCATCAAACAAAGCACTTGGTCTTCCTACCCCCTGTGATAATCAAGCAAGCATCGCCAAGGGGTCTTTCCATTCAACCATCCAGTCTTTTGTTCTGTTGTTTATTTTTATAATTTTGTATCTCTCTATTATTTTCATCATCATTCAACATTTGAGCTAAAAATTTAAAGAAGGTCATGCAGACACCTTGGAGGAAGGACAAGCAAGAGACACTACCAAATGCCTTCATTTCACATTAACCCTTAAAGGACTGACTTCTTTCTTTGAGAGGACACGTCCCAGAGCTGAATACGGTCCCTCACACCCTTCAGCACGTTGGCAGTGGAGCCCATTGCCAATTAAACACGGTGGCCGTGTTGGGAACCTTTTGAAAGCCAGCAGCTGATGAGCAGGAGAGGACCCAGGAGCGTCTCAGGAAAGCTGTGGAGGAGAGGGTCCTGGTTGAGGTTCTGGGGAGACGAAGTGTGGATTCATGTGCAGCATTCTGACCCGGGAAGAAGCATTGCCCAACTGGTAAAAGTCAAGGCCATTAAACCAAAACGTTGAAGCAGTACTCTAAGGGTTAATTTCATCTTGATTTTCGGCATGCAGGTTAACTGGCTCTGTGTGTGTCAAGCAGCGAATGCGGACCCCGGCACACTCTACTTTGTTCAGGAGTAGGCAGATCAAGAGTGTACTACTATACAAACTGGTATGCGGCTTCCGCGTGCCTTCCCGCGGCAAGCTGATCCTAGGATCAGTGTGTGAAAAGGCCCAAGTTTGGGGCTGGGTGGGAAGCAGGAAAGCCTCATAAGCATCTCAGAGCTGTGAATGAAAATTCGTGGTATACTGTTATCAGTCAGCAAATGGTAACACTCAGGCCAGGAGCATAAAGAAGGTGAGGTGAGCCAAAGAGAAGTAAAATACTTTCCCCAGGTGGAAAGCAACGTGGGCCTCCAGGCCAGGAGAGGGCGAGCTTGAGAAATGCGGGATGGAGGATTTCCAGGGTTGCCACTTTGGAAATCACTGTATGCCATACCAGTTAGTATAGTTGTACTCTGTAAGGACAATGCTTAGTCTGTTCATCAGGCAGGAATCTGTGCAGTACAGGAATGCGGAGCCCACCTACAGCCAGGGTGGGTCAGTCTGTGGGATCCTATTACATGCACTGGATTTAGCCATTCTTATCTCTATCACAGGTTAAACATGCCCTTTGTCACCTCCCAAATCACAAACAGGATGAAAAACCTCCAGCAAAGCATCAAGAGTAATCTACGTTTGCATTTACAAACTAAGGAGACTGAACGGAAAACAAACACTGAAAAAAATGGTTCTTTTATAAAGGGAACAACAACTACTGGGTTTTCACTAAGGCAAGGGATTTGGAAGAAAGACAATGAATTTGCTTAAACAGGAGAAAAAGCCAGACATCACAGCCTAGCTCTCTGCCTGCTCTCCTACATAGATATCAATTTAAACACAAAAAGGAAAATGCAGATCTAGAGTTAATGTGACATTGCTGCAACGCCCAAGCCATGATGACATTTTTTTTGTTTGTTTCAAGAACAAAACCCACAAGGTCCCCAGGTGCCAGAGTTCTTAGCTACTCTAGCTGCAGAGAAAGAAAGCACATGAAGTCGGCTGAGCAGAAATCCACTCCAGATCCCAAGGGATGAAGAGACCTTGCTTCTCTTTGCAAAGGTGAGTGTAGGTGAAAGAGGTGAGCAAGAGCGTGAGGCCAGGGAGCTCTGTTGGTAAATATGACACTCACATCTTCATGTGTGCCAAGAGCAACTTAGCTGTGCATCATAGATTCATATTCATCAAGACTGATGTGTATTCAGTCAAGAAGACAGAGAAACCCACCATCACTTCACCAAGGCCACGTGATCACCTTACTATTGTCCTCACAATAGCTATTGGAGTTACGGATGGCATATTTGGGGGTCCTGTGAGTTCCCTACCTCCTATTATTCCCATGGCCCCTGTGGATAACTTAGTAGTTACCCTGAAATACATCTTGAAGGGAACGTGCTTGCTAGACTGTGGAAGAGGACAGCTCAATGCCATTGAGGATGTTTTGGTTCAACAAAAATGGAAGCAGATGTTCAAAAAAGTATAAGGAATCAGGCTGATCAGGCTGCAGAAACTTCTTTCCACCGTTCCGTGCCCCCTTGCCATTTCTGCTGCTCCCTCCCATGCTGCCCATTTCCAAAGGCAACAATGAGAGGGCTGATGCTAAAGGACATGGTGTTGAAAAATATACCTCTGCAGCACCTCTGATTTACAGAGAACAATGTTGAAACCATAATAGACCTTTTTTTCTGTCAGATTTAGAGCCGATTTAATCATTGTTTCGTATCATTCCTCGAGTCCTAGACTTGGAGCTGAAATAATAGAGGGAGTAAATTATGCGCTGGTGCTGCAGCCCTTCCTCAGCGGGAGCTCACCAATAAATGAGCACACTCTGCTGAGATGAAGGAGCGAGCAGGAGGGAAGCGGGAAATTTGGGGGGAAAAGAGGGCCAGCCCCTGGGGCCCAGGTAGGACCAGAGTAACCAGGGAGTCAGTTTTCTACCCCCTTTAGCTCTTTAACTTGCCAAAGAGGCCAAGCAGAAATGTCCTGCTGAATTTTCTCAAGTGGCAACAGAACTGTTGACCAGGATCCCCTCCGAGATCAGCCCTCCAAGGGCCTTTGGTCCATGGACTCACAATCAGAGATCAGGAGGGGATGTTCTACGTTCCCCAGATGGAAACGACTCATGGAGAAGTTAATGGATTTCACAAAAAGAAACTATATACATAATTCAACAAACAGAAGGGTTGGCCGGCCATATCAGCCAGGATTTCTTTTCCTTCCAAAGAGATTTTATCCTAATGATTAACGCTCGTTGTAGAATGGGACAATTACATAGAGACTCCTCTTCCTTCTTGTGTAAAGTAGGAGAGTTCCTTGTCGAGATACACAGAAATTCCAAGAGCTAGAAAATAAATCACTTTTTTAAACAATCAAGGAAAGTGACTCGGGGTTACACACTTAAATTTAAGTTGCCATTCTGATGAGCATGCCCATGGCAGAACCGGCTTTTTATGGACCTGTGTGGCCAATTAAAAAAAAAGTGGAGTTTTAAGAATTGAAATAAGGACCACTACTTCTAATCCTGGCAGTAGAAAATGGACTTTCCCTAAATTGTCCTTGGTTAATTAATGACAATAATTAGAGGACACAGATACGTGGTAAGCTGATGAACTATTTATTCCTCAGTTCCCAGAGTCCATGGATCAAGACTGATACTAAAACCTTAGGCAAATGTTGGGTTTTTACCAGGACCCCTGGGGCAACTTCAATAAAGCCTTCCTCCTATGGGATGAATATTCAGTGTTAGATAGAGGTTGAAAGATAAACTCTCATTTCCTCCTAATCATCAAGCAATCATATCTCAGAATTTAGCTCTCTCTGTAAAGGAAAATAAGATTCACCCAAAGTGAGAAATATATCTCTTTCTTCATCAATTTAACAACACAACCTCCAATGAGGCCCATGAGTAGGAGCAGTCTTTCCTGAAGACGGACTTAAGGACGTGTCTCTCCCAAGCACAAGGCAAGCCAGAGCGTCCCAGGTCTTCTCTCAAAGGCAAAGGGGAAAAGACAAAAATCTCACTTCCCACAGTTATTCCTCTGGACGTCTGCATCATCTCCAAGAGGGAAGTAATTGCCCTCTCTTCTCAGCCTCTAAACTTCCCTGCAGTTTTCTGAAGTCTGTTTGCCCTCCCTGGGTCTGGCTGTCCAACCCTGTGAAGATACTTGTTCAGGACAGCGGTCGTCAAACTTCAGCCTGCACCTGGAGGGCTTGTTAAAATGTTGGTGGGCCCACCTCCCAGGGCTTCTGATTTGGTAGATCTGAGAGAAGGTCCCGGGAACTTGCATTTCTAATGATTTCCCAGAGGCTGCTGCCCATGTGGGGACCACACTTTGCCAACCACTGCTCCAGACCTTTCTCGGGACTACACACTAATTACAGGGGTTGCTGCTTGAGAAGCTCTGCATTCAGACCTGAACGGAGAGGATCAGGCATTGAGACCACCCTCAGATAACCAGCTGCATACCACTTGACTAACTGCTGAGACCAAAGGGTTGGACAGATATTTTCAGTTTCAGATGTGGATGCGGTGGGGAGGGGGGAATTAAGACGATTCAGGGAAGTAATTACAACACTGCTATGCAAGCTTCACCAATGACATTCTAATTAACCACCAGAGCGTGCCCGGGCAGCACATTTGTAGTTTAGTATTTAAAGGAAAAATAATGATGAGGAGGTTATCAAGACCATTATTTGTAAGAGATAAAGAAATGTTAAGCAGCTTAGGCACAACAGCAGCAAACATCTGAGATGATTTAATAAATAACCACAAGAGAGGGAAGGGACTAGCGAGGCACTTTCTGAAATAATTTCCAATATTTAAATTCTCCTCACTCTTGTGGCTAGTACCTTTTGAAATTGGATGGAGACTTTTCAATATCCACCTGGGTAATGGATCTCCAGAGTTCAGGCCTACAGCACCAGAGACAGGGATCAATACAAAAAGCTTAATGATCCCAGACTCTTCTCCTAGTCCTATCTCTGCAATGTGGCCAGATGAATCTAATTAAAATATGTCATTCATCCACCATCATGGTTTCCTCCTGCCTCATGCATCTACTCAGCCTGGCTGGGAAGAAGCTCTAAAACCCCACCTCTCCCTGCATCTCCCATCTTATACTCTGCTACGCTCTAGCCAAGCCCTCTGCTACTATGAGCTGGTGCCTTCATTATTTCCTGAGTGTGACCCACATGTTCCTAATTCTAAAGCTATGCTTTTGCGGTGGTCTCATCAAATGCTCCTCCCTCTCTGTGCTCAAACCCTAGGCAGCCTTCAAAGCTACTGAAAAGCATGGCTCGGCAAATTACTCATGCCTCACTGATCTCTCCCACCTCTGAATTCCTATGGCATTAGGAGCAAGGAATTGTAAACTGTCTTATAATGTTGATTATTATTATTTAATTCAATGTAATAATGCCTGGCGATTGTATAGAGTTTACTCTTCCACTTGGTCCTCCTAACTTGGCAAAATAGATACTGTGTTATCATCTCGCTTCTGCAGAGGTTCAGCACCGCCCCCCCCAAGGTCGCGGAGCTCAGTGGTACAGAGACTCAACATCCTTTCTGCCATACCACCTCCTTCTCCAGATGAACTGCAAGATCCTTGGAGATAGAAAAAGACATAAGACATAGTATCTGCTATCCACAGAGCCTGGTCTCGAGCTTATGCAAAAACAATGGGATTGACTGACTTATGGAGGAGGTAAAACTATTCTAGAAAAAAAATCATTCATTTGTTGAATAGTCTGGGAAAGTCTAGAGGCAACTGAGCTATCTGGCCTACATCTGACCCTTCTCTGTCAAGACTGTCGTGTGGAACATTACAAATCCTCAGAAGTCCTTCCTGGGATCCTGAGCAGTAGTGGCATCATGACACTTAACCCCATCAGCTGAGGGCAAGTTTCTCCACTTACGAAGAAGTAATTCCCAGTTATCCAGATGTTTAAAGATGGGTGACCCTCAACATGCCCCAATTTTCTCTCACCCTCTCCTATCCTAGAACAAGAATGAACATAGTCATGGATAATGATATTTAGATACTTTGAACACTTCTAATTATAAACTAGACAATCAATAAGTGTTGCATCCCATTCCATTCTATCAAAATTTTTAAAATTATGAAATCATATAGATTATAGAACCTATCTGCAACAGGGGGAGAAAATCTAAGTGATTTGAGGGTTAGTAATTTTGAAATTTAATAATATCTGGATTTATTGGATAAGTTAAGTGCCTCAGTTTTCCTGCCCACAAAATAGGAATAAAAGCACCTAACTAATCTGAGTATTATAAGACCAAGAAATTCTAAAAGAGAAGAAAGTCTTTGCAATGCACAGTTGGCCCTTGAACAACAAGGGTTTGAATTGCACAGGTCCACTTATCCTATATAATAAAAGGCTAATATGCAAATAGACCGAACAACGGGACAACCGGTTGATATGATGCACACTGACCCCCAGGGGACAGACAACACAGGAGCTGCCCCCTGGTGGTCAGTGTGCTCCCATAGGGGGAGCACCACTCAGCCAGAAGCCCTGGGCGGGGCTCACGGCTGGCAAGCACAGCGGCAGTGGCGGGAGCCTCTCTTGCCTCTGTGGCAACGCAAAGGATGTCCAACTGACAGCTTAGGCCAGGGGTGGGCAAACTTTTTGACTCGAGGGCCACAATGGGTTCTTAAACTGGACTGGAGGTCCGGAACAAAAGCATGGATGGAGTGTTTGTGTGAACTAATATAAATTCAAAGTAAACATCATTACATAAAAGGGTACGGTCTTTTTTTTTTTAGTTTTATTCATTTCAAACGGGCCGGATCTGGCCTGCGGGCCGTAGTTTGCCCACGGCTGGCTTAGGCCCACAGGGAGTGGGCCTAAGCCATCAGTCGGAAATCCCCTGAGGGCTCCTGGACTGCGAGATGGTGCAGTCTGGGCTGAAAGACACGCCCCCCCCCCCCCCCGAGTGCACGAATTTTGTGCACCTGGCCTCAAGTACATGAATATTTTTCAATAAATATGCAAAGTACTGTACATGTATTTTCCTTATTACTTCCTTAATAACATTTTATTTTCTCTAGCTTACTGTATTGTAAGAATACAGTATATAATACATATAATATACAAACTGAGTATTAACTGACTGTGTTACTGCTAAGGCTTCCAGTCAACAGTGTGGGCTATCAGCAGTTAAGATCTGGGGAGTCAAATGTTGTAAGTGGATTTTTGAGTATGTGGGGATTAGTGATCCTAACCTCTGCATAGTTCAAAGGCCAACTGTACTCCAAATTAGAAATCAATATTTTTACTCATATAATTTTAAGTCTCAGAAAAATATCTTGCAAACTAATGACAATAGTGAATTCAGTGTGAATGACATGATACTAATTAATCATTGATAAAAATAATAATCTGTTTATAAAATACTATCTTTTTGCTTCTCTCAGTGCCCCCATTTCAATGTCAGAGCTTTGGACTTAAAAGCTTATATTTTTAATGTTGGTGCTTTTGGTGTTTATCCTGGATGGGGACAGTATTCAATAAATTGTTTGGTTTTTATTATTTTAACAAACAGAATCAACCCTCTTCTATTGATCAGCATTGTGACTTTATCCCAGAACGTATGGTAGTAGTTATTGTCTAAGATGTTAACACTGATGGGTAAGTTTGTGTTCAATCAGTAATCAATACTGATGATAGTAACATCAAAATGAGCCCTTGGTTTTATCTTAAAACTCGTGGGGTTTTTTTTATATCTTTCAATGGTTCTAATGTGAACAGAAAATACTTTTTGTTACTTGCAGTATTGATCTATCATGATCCCAAGCCAGATGGTTAAGTGGCTTTGCTGGGAAACGTTCAGTTATGGGTGTGTATCAATACTTCTATTAATCCTGACAGCACCAGGCTTCTAATTATGCCTCTGCTCAATTGTGATCCAACAGCCACAAACATATGCCTCATTAGGGTCATGCTGAAATTAATTGGAACAAATGGATAAATGGTATATGGACCCTCACTACTCTTTGTATCCTATGTCTTCTTGAGCTTTGATTGATATGGAGATTCCTGGAACAGCAGCAATAGACTTCAGAGCAGTTGTTTGGCTCAGGGTGTCTCCCTGGGTAATTCATTCCAATAATTAAGCATTCTTCTAGGAGACAAAAAAAATTACATAGATGGCTGATGGAGAGAACAAAATATGTCAGCTCCTTACACATTGGATTTCTCAATGAGGCACACAGATAATTTGTTTTCATGAAACTCAGATGATTAAATCTGTCAATTTCTCATAGAGCTCTTCTAAACGTCGGCACAAGTCTTCGTATGCTACCTGAGCTTAGGTTCTCCTTCTCATCTTCATTCCATATCTTTTCATCCATTGATGCACCCAAATAAGCAAATCAAAAGCAAAGTGTGGGCATTATAAGTTAACCTCAAGAGTAATTAGCAGTTAGGTAGTTTTGGAGTTCAGTGGAAGAGTTAAAATCCCAGATCTATCAGCTATCAGCTGTGTGATTGAGGACAAATAATTTGCTTTCTCCAAGCCGTGGTTTTCTCGTCTGTAAATTGGAGATACAGATACACACCTCAAAGGCTGTGATGAAGATGAAATTGAATAATGAGTAAAAAACAAACACTGAACAAGTGGAAGTTATTTTTAAAACTAAGTTAATAATGATAATGACAATAACTGTTTGTAGAAAAATGCCAAAAAACAACAACACACCAATCTCCAAATGAACAAAAACTGATAGAGAAATCAATCATTTCACACTTTACTTTTCCATCTGTATTTGCTTTATCGCCTACTTCTCAGGTGTTGCTACATAATTCAAATGCCCAATAGAATGTTCAGTGAGCTTTGATGCACTTGTATATATTGGAGCATTAACTGGGTAATATTAAGGAAGAAACACCAGGAAAATTATGTTTCCATGAAGGCAGCCATAAATACAAAATTTCATGAGAGAAAAGCCATGAGTCATTTTCATGCGTGGCCACGGGAGATTGTGTGTTCTCCTTTCCGTGGTCTTGAGCAGAGGAGAGAGTTTCGTGTGCCTGGTTGGCTTAGATGGACCTGAAGGAGACCAGGGGAGGGACCAGTCTTCTAAATACCTCTTCCAATTCTCGTCCATAGATCATGTGTTTTTTTCACTGTTTGCCTCTTGGAATGATGTCCAAGACAACCTTCCCTCTAATGCTTGTTTTCTCCAGCTTGTCTACAGACTACAATTATGGCAATCACAGTTGTTTCCAGAGTAGAATTAGTGTCCACACTTGCCAGCAACTTTTATGTAATAAATCAGAGTTAAGCTACTATACAGAACAGTCTTGCCAAATGAGTGCTGCTTTGGTTTACACTAAACTGTCTGAGGAGTCCTGACTGCCTCCTCCTCTCTCATGTCCCTGCCTCCACTGAGCTAGCCATCTCTCCTTCAGTAACACTTGTTTAGTAAAGACGTGATGAGTAGAGGGTTCAAATAATACTCAGTGCACTCATGCTCAAGCACAAAGACTAAGAGCTCTTCAAGGGCAGGCTCAAATAGCCATGTACAGATGGGGGGTGGTGCATGTGGGCGGGGGTGTACCCACCGCGCGCGTACACACACACACACACACACACACACGCACGCACATGCACACACACACACACGCACACGCACACAGGCACAACCCACAGCCCTCTGGCTCAAACATACACTCTCTATCAAACCCCACTCCAGGACCGCCCACAAAATAGGACAGCCTGGGTGAAGTGATTAGAACTGGGGGGAAGAAGGGAAAGGAGAAGAAGTCCCAAGTCTGAAAGAAAGCAAGGAAGCAGGACACATGCCTGGCACGGGAGCAGGACCTCTGAACCTGGAGCCACCCTCCTCTCAGGCCTACAGAGACCTGAAGAAATGAGAACAGGGGCTCATCCTGCTGCACCTTCTGCCTCAGGGCCTTTTCCCGGATATGAAAGGCCGTACATGTGTGAGGAAGCCGTGCACAATAATCTCCAAACTGTAATAGCCAAGAGTCAGCTCCTGGACGCTGGGGAGCAACTGCCCGCTGTCCTCCTTTCTTAAGAAGAGAGCAGCCATGAGGAAGAGCCTGCGACAAGGTTTCAAGGGATTTGGGCCTTGAGCCTTCCCAGAGAAGAAACTCGCCTAATTGCACAGAGAAGGGCAGAGGCTCCTAAGGTGAAGCCTGAGCCCTCTGTTTACAAAGGCCGTCCCATCGGAGCAAGGCTGAGCATGTGTACTGGGATTCCCACAGCATAACGGGTTCAGATCACTGTGGGTCCTCTCCGGCCTGTATTGGGTACAGACTTCACGATTCTTCTGTCTGAGCCTTCATCTCCAAATGTTTGCCTTGGACTCATCTGGGTATTCCCTGGTCACACATTCCCTAAGTCCCCTACTTAGCTTGTGCCCTACGCTTCCATCCTTGCCTTCCTCCCTGACTTTGACATAATCCTGACATACCTGGACAAGCTGACCTTGACAATGCCTTTTGGCTATGGGTCATCCTGCAAGGACTTAGAGTGGAGAAGCCAAAACTACTGACTCCACCACCAGGCCCAGCCTGTTCTGGGTCCCAGACTGGCAGGATGATCAGATGGGGGTAACAAGGATGCCTAAGACAGACAGATGCCTTTCCTATTCTCTTCCATGGACTTCAAACTTTGACGAACAGCCCAAGAGACCTACGACAGTTTCAACCTGCTCTCTCCCAGCCACACCTGGGCACAACCTGAATGGCACACAGTCCCCTCAGTGGTCTCGTTCAAATGGCTACTCTTACGAAGAGTGCTAACACCGAAGGCCTGCCTGGTATTGATTTCAGGAGGCCCGAGAGCATTGGGAAACAATCATTATGTAAGGAAACAGTCACTCCATCTATCTGCTGCTCCACTTTGAAGAATAGAAAACACAGTCACAGAACATCCGCATATATTCACCACAAGGACACTGCCATCGGGAACAGCTACACGTGAATCCATACGTGAAGCCAGAGGATAATTATGATAGCTTTGTTTGAGACATCCTGGGGTGTTTTTGTGTTTTGTTTGTTTTGTTTTACTAAGGCACCGAGAAAGACCTGGAACAAGTCTTCCTGACAACTGGCGTAGAAAACAATGACACCTTTATTACACAACGGAATGAAATAGCTGTGTCTTAGCTCTGTCTGTTGCTGACAGCTGAGGCAGGGACGTTTTGTATATATTCCTATTTAGGAGCTTTGTTGAGAGCCCCGCAGCCTTGCAGCCAAAAAACAGAGCTGAGATATTGCTGATTGGAGCCCCGAGTCCCTGAGCATGAGCAGGAGTCACGCTTTAGGAATGCCCTAAAGCGACTGCGCAGTGCAGCCCAGCATCGCCCTGGAAACTCAGAGGTGTCAGTCACCTTCAGAAACAAACTGTCATCATCAGCAAGGAAAATGGGAAGGCCTTCTTAAATCCTATGATGATGCAAGCAGACCTTCAAGTATACATTTAATTTCCTTCTCAACTACTTTGTGAAAATAACTTATCCCCTGGAACCTTTCTTTGCCTTCATTCTTCTCTCTCCCACTTGCTTCTGGTTGGCATTGAAAATCACTTATTTATCAAACTTCTCCTGCTCATGCCACGGAAAAAGAAGAGCTCTTCCCACCCTACAGTGCTGTCCACTTGATTCCAGGATCCAAATTTGGAAAAGAACAGCATGACTGACACGCTCGCTAACCCTTGCCTCCCCTGCAGTTCCTCCTTTTCATTTTGTCCCCATACCTTTGATCTTCTCTAGAGCTATTTTCCCCATCGCCTTAAAGCATCTCTCTGAGGGACCCAGGAGGCCCTAGGAAGCTGATTTCTTATGATTTTCTCCTTTGCCTGCACAAATGGACCCACTAATGCCCTCTCTAGGTTGGGATTTCAGACATTCGTTCGTTTTATCCGGAAGCACTGTTTTTCTGAGAAGGAGGAATGGGTCCTCTACGGAAGCATCTCGCAAAGGAGAACCAGTTGTTTTCTTTAGCCACCCTCCTCCGGCCCCTCCAAACCAGAAGCTCTGGCAAGTGAGAGCATTTCAACCCGCTGGTCAGGACCTCCTGCTCTTCACAGGGCTGCACTAGAATCCCTCCCAGCTCCTCTGGAAAAGGGCAACGCTCCCATCCCAAGGACCTTTAAACTGGTGAGCAAAAGAACATGTGATGACACTGCAAGCAAAGTGTTGCTGTAGGGTGATAGCATGGGTTTAATAGGACAGAGGAAGGGGGAGTATGGAAACTGCTCCAAGCTACTACATCCCCCTGACAGGAGGGAATCACGATTCTTGAGGAAACATCAAAACAAGATAGGAAGCCTTCGTTTTTGTGACATTATGATTGCTTCCTGCAGAGTGTCAATCTGAGGGCCCTGGCGAGCTAGTACCACCAGGATTTCTCTAACAAGTTTATTCCTACCCGAGGATTATCAGAGTTGGGCAATGCCCACCTGTCATCTTCCTTGAGTTGCAGCCAAGGTATGTCTATGACGTAAAGCATCTAATTATAGGAAACAGCAAAAATTGCAGAAAGAAAACAGATCCTGACCATCATGTTTATAAACGTGCATTCTGAGAAAAGAAGGAACCAGCACATGTAAAAAAGAAAAGCAGTTTCAAAGAAAGTCATTAGGCAGCCCTAAGGCAAAACTATATTTCAACGAGAAAAATTATCACAGTTTCTATTCAGTAATGCTGAACGCAGAGCCAACGTTTTACATCTATCAAATTTGAATTACACAATAAACCAAGACAAAGACCAATGATTGTATTTCCCTAGGTATTTAGCTTAAGAGGTGTTTTTTTTTAAGTATAAACATTTGAACATTTATTAGATCCAAACAAAACCCAACTAGGTGCCTGGCCAGTGTGGGTCAGTTGGATGGGTATCATCCCTTGCACTGAAAGGTTGCCGGTTCGATACCCGGTCAGGGCACATGCCCTGGTTGCAGGCTGGATCCCAGATAGGAGGCTTGCAGGGGGCAGCTGATCAATGTTTCCCCCTCACACTGATGTTTCTCCTTCTTTCTCCCTCTCCCTTCCTCTCTTTCTAAATATCAATTTAAATATATAATATATATATATATACACACATATATATATACATATATTAAATATATATTTTTTAAATATATATTTTTTATTGATTTCAGAGAGGAAGGGACAGAGAGAGAGAGAGAGAGAGAGAGAGAGAGAGAGAAACATCAATGATGAGAAGGAATCATAGATCAGCTGCCTCCTGCACACCCCCCATTGGGGATCGAGCCTGCAACCTGGGCATGTGCCCTGACCAGGAATCAAACCTGTGACCTTCTGGTTCATAGGTTAACACTCAACCACTGAGCCATGCCGGCTGGGCTAAAAATATATTTTTTAAAAGCCTAGATAACATTGTTCAGGAAGATGTGAAGAGTATTGCAATACTGGTCCCTTTGGACACGGATAACTAAATAAGTTGTTACTTGGAAAACTGACCCTCACTTCTAAATTCCTTGTTGTTCACCTCTGCTCAGCACATGTCTAAAAACAGATTTATGTCTCTCTTTCCCAACATTCTAGTCTTGAATTTTCAAGGGGCAAGGTGGCCTTTGTGGTGTCACAGCAAACTGGGGACCCACAAGGACGTCCAATGAGAACCCTAAGTCTCAGTGCTTCAGTCGTCAGAATGCTCGCCGTCCATTCCATGCATGTGCCCAGTGCTCACACGTGTGGGTCCAGGCCTGGGGGGAAGCACAAGGCATGCACGGGCCGTGCAGGGAAAGGCTCTGGTTAACCTGGGGCAACAACCGAAAGGGTGAGGTTGCAGCATGCAATGGGAACCACAGCTTGGCCTCGCTGCCATGCAGAAAGACCTACATCAAAGAGTCTGCAGTGCGGCTCCTGGGCGAGAGTCGACATGAGAGAGGTGAGTTACTTCAGCGATGAAAGACACGGGCACATGTTCAAACCGCTATCAACAGGACACTGTACAGAGCGCCGGGTTACACGGGAGAAGGGGCAGCTTAGGGACAAGGAGGGAGGGACAGGGAGGCAAGGGAGGACAGAGCTGGCCATTGCTCTGATGAGATGGTGTCGCTGCTGACCCTCGGACACTTGTCTCTGTATCGTGTGTGCTGCTTTGACAAATAACCTCATCAGAGTCTTTAACATCAACCGCAATTTTGAAGGCATCAGTTACATCAAGATACACACCATGATTTCCGGTTACAGTTCGTTACAGAAGCAGAGCTGGGCTGGATGGATAAACAGGAGACAGGAAAGTGCCAACATCCTGAACACTTTGGGTACAGAGTTCATGGTGACACCTGAGGCACAGTCCGGCGCTGAAGGAACCCCACGGTCAGAAAGCTCGGGGTGGTACAAGGGTAGGTAACTCTATGCAGCTAAGACCCCCCCGAAAGCCACCTACCACCCTGAATTTGAACCCACTCCCAGGGAGCCATCTGTTCTTCATCTCAGCATCATGGCAGGTCAGCAGAGAGCTCCCACACATGCCCTGACCATTTCACGGAACCTTAGTTACAGGTGAGATTCCCCAAAGGTGTTTTTATCAAAATCAACTGATCAGAGAAAAAAACACATTTTAAAGTTCTTAATGGAATAACAATATTACTGACTAGGAAAGGGGCCATGGAGCTGCCCTCTGAGGCCACACGGGACATCTGAGAACTGCTTTTCTAGAAACTGCCCGCTTCACATGGCCACTGTCTTCACCCCCATCCCTCACCCCTCTGCCTCGTGATCCCTGACACCTTGAGCACAACTGGAAGGATGGTGTGGTCTAGCCCTCACTCACAACCTCCTGGTTCTGGCTGGCAACAGTGAGAGGAGAGCAGGCTTTCCTCTTCAAACGTTTCCCTTTTCATCCCCTGTACGTGTGAGCAGAGCTCTGAGAGGGAACTCGGCCATGTGCATGAGCAGGGCGCTATCTCAGCCCGACACGCTCAGTGAGAGCGAATTCGCCCCGACTCCAGCAGCCCTGGGCTGGGCGAGGGCGCGGGCAGGCAGCGCTGCAGGCACGGAACTCCGGCTTCCTCCCGCACCGCCCTCCGCACGCCTGGAGACGCAGCTGTTTCCACTGGATCACAATGTATTCCCTCTGATGGATTAAAACCTTAAAAGCTGAAGTGGAACGACACGTTTTCCAAACGATGATGGTTTTGAATGAAAATAGAATAGTCTGTGCATTCATTCAACACACATCTCCAAGGCTCTTCTGTGACAGGCATTATCCTAGTTCCAGGGACATAAACTTCAATCAGAGCTGGTTCCTGCTCTGGAGTATCTTCCATGGAGCAGAGGAGCCTGCCCGGATTTTGATGTTTGAAAGCATGACACAAGAGTGGCTTTTGAAAGTTCCGCTAGCTATCCTGGATGACCTGGGCATGCCCCTTAACCTCTGCGTACCTCAGTCTCCTCGCCCATAAATGCAAATCCCTGCCTCCTCAGGTTGTTGAGAGGAATACACGAGTTACTAACTGCTGCTGCGTTAGTGGCCGGCACATGGTGAATGTGTGACACTTTCATCTGTTCTGATCACTGGCACTCAAGTACAGGAGAGAATCAGGGCTCTCAACACAGAAGGTGGGCTCTGCCTCACTGTTCAGGGTCTCGGTGGGTGATGAGCAGAAATCTGTCAGGGAAGGAAGGCAAGGTATTGAAGCAGAGGATGCGTGTGGGCCGAAACCCAGAAGCACAAGAGGACACAGTGCACTGTGGGAGTGGAGGGGTCGCCGCATGACTGGAGCCTAAGAAACCCAGAGGACTGGTGAGACTGAAGCCCACGGGAGACGCTGGAGCACCTGAGAGTCTCAGCAGGATGGCTCGTCTTTATCCCACAGAAAACGGGGCATGGATACAAGTTTACTGTACAGGCAGGAGAATGGTGCCATTCAGTATCTCTGTGTTGTAGGAAGTTAATGCTGGTGATGCTTCGGAGAAGGAATTGGAAGCAGGAGAATGTGGAGGAAAAGAGGTCAATTAGTCAAAATAAATTCCAAAGGAAAAACATCACTTATGCAAATACTCAGATGAAAACTGTTACTGCAGCACAAAGTATCCTAAATCCTGGGACACGCCTCTTCTTCAGGGCAGGATGCTGCCAGGACTTCTTCAGGGAGAGGGATTAGACCTTGGGCATCACTGAAGCAGTGCCCCAAACCACGTGTTCCTTCTCCTACCCCAGCCCTGCACATCTAGTAAGTCTTTGTGTCAAAAGCATGTTTCCTCGTCTTTTGAAAGGACCCAGCCTATTAAGAAGCCTTTCTCTCAGTTATTTAGAGAGCAGAGTCAAAACTATAATTAGAATCTACATATAATGAACAAATTTCAGTACCTTGAATGGGGGGGTATCTGTACATACTTCACACATGGCAACAATTATAGACAAAGTACATGTAAACACACATAGTCATGCAGAAGAGTTATAGCTGATACCCTCTTCCATGCCTCCACTTTCTCTGCTCATTTTCTAAAGATCTTAGTGCTTAGTTAGCAATGCCACCATGCCATCATCACACTCAGCTGCCTTTTAACTATTGTCCATTAAATGCTATGTCCACCTGGGCTTCCATGAGCATTAAGAACTGCCTTTCCTTTCGAGTCCTGCCCTTAGGGTTCAGGCATCCTCAGCTCCAGAGGGTGCCTGAAAATGTGAATTCTGGGGGCTGTAGTTTTCCTTTGGTTGGAGTCAAAACAGCAAGAGGGAAAATACCATTTCTGATAACGTGCTTTCACTTTAAAGTATATTCGACACTCACTTAGCTCAGCAAGTGTGGCGGGAACTCTACCCGCAGCTGATGAAGCAGAAACAGGAACGTTTTGTTTATATACTGCAATGACCCTGTGCTTATTTGGTGAATTTTCACGTGTTCCAAGTCCATTCTAAGTTGGAGTTTCCATGAGGCCAGGACAAGTGCTGACACGGGGGACAAGGACCCCTGCGCTCAGGCCTGTAGAGAACGTGGGGAACTGAACTCACAGGAGCGACACAGGCTGCTATTCTGCAAAGTGACTGCCCCTGTGCTGTTCGCAGGCGCTCGAGGAGATGGTCCGGCTGAGCAGGAGGCTTCTTGTGGGACAGCCACTGGCTCAAGTTCAAAGAAGAGTGCACTAGGTCTTAACTAACGTGAAAGAAAGAGCCAATCCAGGCAGATGTGATCTCTGGAGAATGGAGGAAGAGGAATGTCTGTCTTAGGGTGGGGGGGGGGAGGGGAAGGAGAGTGGCTTATTCTCAACTACCTATTGCCTCTCCCTTTCTCTCCCAACTGGGTAAAAAGATAGACACCTGACAAAAGCAGTTTTTTTCCCTACAGCTGCCCTGGTAGGTGAACAAACACAGACTCCCAGAACTCGAAAGACTTAAGCAGGCTCCTCTCCTGGTACTTGTTGGATGGGAACCACTGGGAAATCTCCTGGTACTTGTTGGATGGGCATCTTTCCCAGCGACACAGCCAGCAGGTTCAGCTGCTCCTGCCCAAACCTGCCTCCCGCCAGGAAACAGTGAGGACTGCGTGCCTTCACGTGTGCACCTGTGTGTGACCGCAGCGAGCACAGCCACGTGGAAGAACTTGTCAGTAGAGAGCAAGTTTGCATTTGGTCAACAGAACCGACCAAGGTTTGAGGATGCTTTCATTTGGAAACAGGTGATTCTTTATAAACTCACACTCTATTTGCAGGTAATCAACTAAATAACCATTTCTCTTTGGTTGATTTTAAACTTCAATCGAAGTCATTTTAAATTAATATTATTTTAAAATTCACTAATGGGACCTTATTAAAATGTTGGTGTCTATTTTTCAATTTGTTTATTTCTTTAAAAAATTCAGTTTCTCACAAGGGAGTTTTTTTATGCCGATGGGAGAGTTCTATATTCTGATTAGGGAGGAAAAACACAAATCTACACGTGATAAAAATGTCCTCAAACTATTCCCAAAAAGTGCTTCAGAAACTGGCCAACACCCAAAAATGGTTTGTACCCAAGCACAGTATTGGGCCAATGTCAATTTCCTGGTTTTGACAACATACTGTGGCTGCGTAATACACAGTGCTAACATTGGAGGAAGGGTACATGGAAACTTTATTTTTTTTTTGCAATGTCTTGTGAATCTTAAACTATTAAATAAAGTTAAAACAAAATAAACAATCATTTTGCCTGCCTGGTTTTACCTTAGCCTGGTGGCATGCAAGTGCTGTATTGGTGGTGATGTAAGCCTCAACAAACATACAAATGGGTTTCTTTTGCAAGCATTGATTTGGCACCTGTTGTATGTATAGTATTGTGTTCAATTCCAATAGATTCAAAAGCGGTATAAGATAGACTGGCCATACCAATCAATATTAATGAGCTCACTCCCTTTCTCTGGAATACCAATAGAGGCAGAGATGTTACTATCTAACATGCAAATTCTCACAATCTCCCAAGACAGAACTAAGGTCAATAAATATCGATCATTAAGGTGAGAAGGAAGCTCCTGGAAGGAAGCCACAGTCACCTCAGGTGAGCAGGGGTCAGGCAGCAAGCTGTGTTGAATAAGCTGTCAGGACCTCCCCACTTAATGAGGCCAGTCCTGGGCCATCTCTCCTGTAGCTTGTTTTCCAGCCTCTCTCCCCTCTCGGAGCCCAAAGCTTGCCATGCTGAGGAGCCAATCACTGATGCCTGGTCGACCTAGGGACCAGGAGGTCTCGGTTCAATTCCCGGTCAGGCCATATGCCTGGGTACAAGCTGATCACAAGAACTACTTCAATTTTTATAAACAACAAAAAGGCTTCAAGAACGAATGTACAATTGTAGAATTACAAATAAACTGCAAGTTTGAAGGAGAGATCTTTTGGAGTACGGCGGGGTGGTCTTTGAAACAACCCCCAATCACCCAGGGGTGGCCCTCTGCTCTACCTGCTGGAATAATGCAAGTCTCTGGGAGTCAAGTCAAGGCCAAAATGCGGCGGTAAAGATGGAGCCTCAGAATGCCAACGACTTTACAAAAAAACATGTCAACCGTTTTAGCTTTTTGAGAAGCCACCTCTAATAGAAACAGAAGAAAAATAAAGAAATGTGCAAAGAGTAAAATCTCCTGGAGCTAAAATCTCAGCAAGTCAATATCCAGGAAGGGCCAGTTCTGACCCAAGCATTTAAATCATTTAACAGTGACTTTCCCTTTAACTTGCCCATTCAAACCAGCATTTATGTTGATGGCTAACTCCTTCTAGTCATCACTATCCCTAAATATTAAATTGATAAGAAATAAGGATTATTTTCTTAAACAGTAGTTAACTGTAAAGACGTTTAAAATCACTAGCGACTGAAATATCATACTCTGTGTAAGCAGTTCTAAAATGACTATCCATAGGCCAGCCGGCATGGCTCAGTGGTTGAGTGTCGACCTATGGACCAGAAGGTTTCGGTTCAATTCCCGGTCAGGCCATATGCCTGGGTTGCGGGCTCGTTCTCCATTGCGGGGCCTACAGGAGACAGCTGATCAATGATTCTCTCTCATCATTGATGTCTCTATCTCTATTTCCTTCTCCCTTCCTCTCTGAAATCAATAAAATATATATTTTTAAAAAGCTTAAAAAATAAAATGACGATCCATAGTTATGTGCTAGCTAACTAATAGTAGAGAAGCAAAAACCTAATAATATCCATTTCTGATGAGTAGCAACAAAATTGTATAAATCAAAATACCCCTTTTGCTCAGCTGAAACTATGAACATGATATCATAGTGTGAACAAAGCAAAATAAAACCGTTCAGTGGATCCATTTGCCAAAGAGCCAGATTCAGCAGAAGAAGGGAGAACACTTGTTTACCTTAGAGCTTAAAAGCCATCCCATTAAATATACAATACTTTTGCTCAATTAAAAAAGTGCCTACTAGTGCTAAGACAGCGAAGTGAGAGCAGCATCGTCACTGTTTGAAACGGAAAAAAAATAATTTAATGTCACTGTGTCCTAATTTACTATTAAGTCAATAAAAGAGTTTTCAAGCTGTCACTCTGACATGGAAGTCATTGCTTTTCCACTTGGTAGAGATGTTTTAAAATCCGTTGAGTGGAGTTGTGAAGTTTTGATGAGTTAGAATATGGCAAGTGCTTCCACAGTGGCTTGCACGGAGTAAGGAAGGCTCATTAACTGTTGCAGACCACACTGTTAAGTGTAAAGCCACAAATCAAGCTCCTGTCTAAGCTGCCCATCACTCTCCCCATCTGCACTCAGCTCAAACCACACTCACCTCCCCCAAATCCCCAACTTTCTGTCCATGCCCCCTGTAAGGTAATGTCCACAAAAGCTGAACACTGTGTCTTGTTCCCTCCTTCACCAGGGCCTCAACTTGTTCCTGGGACATGGGAGGTACTTCAGAAATGTTGCTAAATGAATAAGTAAGTAAATGGAGAACCAACGGAAGAAATAAAAGAATGGGAGAGAGGAAGAGAAGGAGGGATGGAGGAAGGATTAAAGTCCTAGTTCAACCTTGCTAAGATTAAATCTAATGTTTCCCTTAGCATGAGGGGGCTCCCACCTCAGTTCCCCATCATATATATGACTTGGTACCCACATCAAAGGATTTTCATCTCTATTATTCCAACATAAGGAGTCACTTGAGAATTTAATATTCTATAATTCTTCACCTGGGAAGATGCTTAACATCTAATATTTTGACTTACACTTAACCACATACTTCCAATCTCACTTGAAGGCAAAATAGAACATTACCTTGTCAATTGCCTTTCTAGATTATGTGAAAAAGAAATTGACAGCCTGCCCCATGTTAATCCAAAGCTCTTCTTACCTTGTGCATTAGTAAAGATGCATTCCTAAATACACTTGAGGTCACCTATGCAAGTCTCCCACACGTAAAGTGTGTTTACAGCAATGCAGTTGTCCGGGATTCATTAGATACTGGCATGTAACAGGAGGTATAATTTTGGAGTGAAAAAAAGGACTCTGGATTCAGACCAGGGTTTCAAATCCTAGTCCCAATTAGTAAACATGTGACATGAGGCTCCCTTTCTCCATCAATCAAATGGAGAAAATCACAGGTGTGCTACCAAGCAGAGTAATGAGGTAAGTTTGCAGAGGGCTTATCTTTGCATATAGCAAGTTCTCAATAAATATGGAAACTGCTTATAGGCCTAGAGAGAGCAAACTGCAACTAAAGTCAGACTCCCATAATGACATTTAGCTAAGCCAGTGTGTGACCTCGTGAACACGGTAAATACTGGCTGAATGAATGGCTGGTGGCTGGTGACTGGCCACCCAGGAGGTGGCCCTCCCTCCCTTCCTTACAGATGTCTGTTCAGGTTGTGTGGAGTTTCCTACACTTATGTAGGATCTCTTTCCTTGAGCCTAGTCTAGCCAGAATCGCATGTATACCATAGATGCTTACTGAGGGAGGTGCCTCCATAAGACAGTGATGCTAGCCACCGCCCATGCCTTCATGCACCAATACACTGCACTTCAACCTCTGCACTGGCATTTCTGTTCAGAAGAGTCAGCCAGGAATGACCAGCTCTGGGCTGAGACTCTAGAATGCAGATTATCACAGCTCAGCGGGTTGACTTGTGTGTGTAAACTGCTTATGCATCTTCTGCTCTCATTAGGAAATAGCTGCGGCTGCATAGTACCAGCACATCTGCTTGCCAGGCTCCTAGTTTCTGACAAGGAAGTCAGAGGATGGAATGCCACACTGCTGCAAATTTACTGATAATATCAGGTTAACCTTATTTGATCTGGTGGATTTCTGGAGATGAGGAAACAGATATATGGGCCGCAAAATTCCAGCCTGACCCCTCTCTCTTCGTTCCAATTTCAGTGGATTCGCTTGCTCAAATTTCCACCTCCAGGCAGGAATGAATGCCCATCATAGCAGAGCAATAACTGAAACACAATCCTGGAGCTCTGGAAAATTCGAAGGACCGATGTATAGGTCTAGGCCAAGCTCCCTCAGCTTGACTGTCCAGATCAAGGACTCCATAGACAAACCCACCGCATTAACAGACCTTTGTTTGAGATTTAAAAGCACATCTCTCTCCTCATTTGTAATATTGCAGCTATGCAGTCTGTTCAGGTTTAACCTGCAGGCAAGAGCTAACCAAGTACACTGAACCCCAACCTGACCCTCAATAGCACCAAGATGTATTTTTATAGTGTCAGTAATGCACCAGCCATTATGTGCACTTTCGAGGTAATTCTCGTCCTGTCAACCGCTGTGAGAGCCCAGGGCAGATGCTAAGCAATCCTGGCGCTCAGTGGTTATGCAGTACTTGGCCAGCCCAGCGGGTAATTTTCCCTAAGTATGTGTGTGCTTAAATGGCACCTTCCAATTATATCTCTTTGTGAGAGTGCAAATGCGGCGGCCCACACGCTCCAGATGTGCACACGCTCCCAGCTCCCCCACCCACAGGGCGCTCTCCGCCTCCCTCTTGGGGAAGCACTGGCTAGTCCTCCTGGGCACAGAGAGGCTGAGAAGGCTGACAGGTGTGGCCTCCGCTGCCCTCTGCTCTGGCTCCGGGCTCAGGCAGACAGGACCATCTTCTGAGATGCCTCCAAGGGAACACAATGGGCACCTGAGACATAGCCCCGCGTCTTCAAGTGCTTTATAGGCTCCCAGTCACCACTACCCACCACTCGAGACAATTCAAGTGGAAAACGATAAATACTCCAGTTATTCCGTGTACCAAACCCTGGGTTTCTCTCCTATTCATGTTTGGTCTTGCAAAGAACATGACATGACGGGATCCTGGCCTTAACGTTCTAGTTTCGGAGAACACTCTCAGAAGGAGTTTGGGGAACTAGGACCAAGGGTGAAGGAGAGAAAAAGTCAGAAATACTGCAGTGGGTTAGGTAAGGACTGAGTGAGGTTCAGATCGTAAATCTGAATCTTCTCAGCACTAATTCTGTCTCCACACTAAATCATTCTGTACTATATTCAATTACTAAATGTCAAACTCCTTAGCCTCCCTCTCCCCTACCCCCCTTCTCTCTGTCTCCCTTCCCCCCCTCCCCTCATCAATCTCTTTCCTCACTCTTGCTCTCTCTCCTTCCCCACTTCCTCTGAGGAAATGACAGCAATATGCTCTTCAAGGCATGCCCAAGTCCGATCAGTGTTCTTGACTTCAACACCCACAATTCTTAGCAACACACTTCGTGGCAGAAAGAAAGATGAGAAACTTCCAGGCGAGGTGATCCCTGCATGACGCTCACAGATCTCTCCAATTCGCTGCTTTCCTTTCAGTGGCTCACTGGTCTCATGAGCCTTCTTCCTTGTCTTACTGTCTTTTCTCGTTTTCAGGGCAACTGGCGATGTAGGCAGTTCTGAATTTTATTTTAAGTAATTAGTAGTTGACTATCATTTATTTGTGCAATTGGTGTAATTAAATCTAATTACATAATTGATGAAAGACTGAGTAACCACATAATTAGAATGTGCAATAATAACTGTCGCAACCCCCTTATTGTGACGCGCAATGACACAATTATGATGTGTAACAGCCGGTCTAATTCACAGGGTGACAACAAAGAGTGACAACAGTGTGAGTCCCGCATGGTGGAATGCAGGGGAGGCCGGAGACCTGCAGAGTAGCTTTCAGCTTCTAGACCTGGGCTTCCTATTCATCTTCATCTCACTAACCTCACGCTTGATGTCGGCGCTCTGTGCAAATCTAAGGCAGCAGCTGAGGAGGCCTGAAGAAGGTACTCATGAGGGCAGAAGCAACCATCCTTAAAACATAAAGCAGGATCTGCAAGGGACGAACTTGAATTTCTGAAACTTGCGTTCCTGCATGTCAACTGTATATTCAAATTGTAATCAGGGTTCAAGAAACAGGGTGTCAAATGCCTCCAGGCCACACACACAGTTACCAGTGGGCCTGATGATGAGGCCTGGGGATCGAGCTCCTGGCTCACAGTCTTCCCCCCACTCACCTCCTGCCATCTTCCTGATGACTGCGACAGGGGAGCCATGGAAATGTGGCCTCTTGCCGTGACCTCTCCCTTGACTGCACGCCAGCCACGCACGTGCATGGTTATTCTCGAGGCCAGCAGCATCAGCAGCAACGGCAACACATCTGGAATCTTGACCCCCAAACGCCCCATTCTTCAACCCCCACTTCTTACTCCTTAGGCTCACCTGCTCAGAAATCCCACACTGGCCTTTTCCTTCAACCGCAGACATCTCCAAATCCCCAACCCCGGCCAGTCACTTGCTCCCTGCCACACCCCCTCGTCCAGCCCAATTTCCACAGTCCTGCATCCTCACCCCTATGTAGCCATTCTCCATCTTTGATGAGAAAAAAAGTCCTCCCGATGAAGGACTTAACTCTTCCTCAGTTCCACACGGACCCCTGGGCATCGGAAAATCCCTGGATAAAACCACGCAGCTGAAATGACTGCTTTCCCTCTAAACTCATGGTCTCACACGGCAATTGACACTCTATACTGACTGCAAACTGCTATTTTTCTGAATTGGTTTGCTTTCCAATTTCCCAAGGCCGCTATTCATGGTTTCTCTCCTCTCCTCTAACCTCCCAGGTCCTTTCCTGCACCATCATGCTCAGCTGGTGGCCTCACTGCACAGTTCATTACAAATACTAAGCGAAATCCCTCTTTTTCCTCCCCACAGCCTCCAGCCTGCGCGCGCACACACCTCGCGCCTCCTCTGCCTCCCTGTCCAGCGGAGCATATTTCTCTCCTGCCTGAGGCCACGCCCTCCCAGGCCCTGTTTCAGCTTTTCAGGGTCTGTGATGCTCTAGCCATCTCTCCCTCACTACCTGAGTGCTAGCACCTAAACGTAAACCTTGCCCAGCTGCCTTCCATTGCATGGAACAAAACCCTCCTGACCCCACATCCCACTCACATACTCGACTCTCACTGTCTGTACTGCAGTCAGATTCCCAAAAGAGCCCATCACTGTCACCCCACCTGGCCCACGCCCACCATGCGCTGGCACTTGTCAGGGACCCCAAGCACCCATGCCGCAAACCTACCAAGGACTCTGGGCCCCTGTCCTCCCTGAGGTCTCAGCAGGATTGGGCAGGAGACCACTTCCTCCTCCTGGAAACACTGCCTTCCATACACTTCCACCATCCTCCCCACCCTCACCAGGTTCTGATATTTTTCAGTTTCCCAGGCAGGCTGCTCTGTTGTACCCGGACTCTAAATGTGGGGACACTCCTCCCTCCAACCTGGGCCACTTTCATCTCTTTCCCTAGATCAGGGATGGGGAACCTTTTTTTCTGCCAAGGGCCACTTGGATATTTATTAACATCATTGGAGGGCCACACAAAATTATCAACTTAAAAATTAGCCTGCTATATAGGGTCAAACATTTAATAAACTCACTCCTAATGCCTTGGCAGGGCCAGACCAAATGATTTCGTGGGCCTTACAAGGCCCGCAGGCCAGACGTTCCCCACTCCTGCCCTAGATGACTCCATCCATTTGAAATTCCTCTCCACCATCCTGAAAGGTTAAGTCCAGGCCAGGCTTTCTTCTAAGCTCTGGACTCTCATATTTAACTTCCTACTTGACATTGTCTCCTCCATGTCTCACAGACTTCTCAAACTTAATATGTTCATGATGGTGATCCTAATTGGTCCCCAAACATCCTATCCTCCCTCCCATCCCCCCGCAATAATGCAATGCTTCCCTTCTCAGTAAATGGCACCATCTCAACCTGTTATTCAACACAAACACCAAGGAGGCCCTTGATCCCTGCTTTCGTTCACTCCATAATCCAACCCACCAGTGGATTCTGTCCAACATGTCTCTCTCCTCTTGAACATCCCTCCGTTCCCGCCTCACCAGATCAGGCGCAACCACCTTCTGTTTGACTGGTCTCCTCTTTTAGCTCCACAGCATGATTACGGATTGCCATTGGTTTTTTATATTTGTCTGTTTTATTTTTTGTTTCCTGCCTATCTCCCCACTAGATGATAAATGGTCCTTGATTATGTTCACTGGTTTACTGGCTCACAGCACCCAGAACAGGATTAACCAGGTCATTAAGTTTCCATGGAGTGAATAAATGAATGACCATGGTGTTGGCACTGGTAAGCTGCAGGGCATGCACCTCATAGTAAACTCCTAAGGGTCACTATGGACGCTGGAGACAGAACAGAGCTAGTAAGAAAAGAAGCTAAAAGTCCTTCAAAAGTTTAACATAGAGATATCCTATGCTAAGAGATACCGTATAAATTGTCTCCCCAGAATTTACACAGGGAAGCCCTAAACTCCTATGTGATGGTACTTGGAAATGGGCCTTTGGGAGATACTTAGGTTTAGATGAGACCACGAAGGTGGGCCCTTCATGATGGGCTAGTGCTCTAATAAGAAGAGACACCAGAGGCGGCTGGCTCTCTCTGTTCCTCGTAGGCCATTTATGTGAAATGTCCAATATAGGCAAATCTATAAAGTCGGAAAATAGATCAGTGGAGTAGGGAAGATTGGGAGCGGGGAATGGGGAGTGACTAATAATAGTTTCTTTTGGGGGTGATGAGAATGCTCTAGAATTACATTGTGGTGATGGTTGTACAACTGTGAATATATCGAAAATCAATGAACCATTTTAAATGGGTAAATTTTATAATATATGAGATAGATCTCAAAATAGCTGTTAAAAAAAGAAAAAGAGGAAGAAGAAGGAGGAGGTTATACATTATACATATTCAATACTCAATTTCCTTGAATCTAAGTTGTCATCAATAAGAAGATGGACCACTACTTTATGTACCACTAAGAAGAAAAAGATCTGCCAATTATAGCCCTAGAAGCTATTAATTGTAAAGATACTTCTTGTTTTCAAAGACATTAAAGTATGGAAAAATTGTATCTTTAAATTAATGAAATGTGGTAGCTCTCTTCAATTCTAGGAATCAATTCCTGAAGTCTTCTAAATAGGAATAAATTATTTAAGGGGAAATTCATTAACCATTAACTCATTCATAAGAAAAAAAAGAACATTTATCAAGTGAGTATTATAAGCTGAATATTAGCTTTGCATATGACTTTGACTTGGAATACATCATTCATTGAACCCTCACAAGTACCCTTCAAGATAAGCATTATGTATCATTTTACAGACGAGGAAATGGGCTACAGAAGGGTGAATAATTAGTGCATAGCAGAGCTAGGCCTGGAAGCTGTGTCTCTAGTCTCCACTCGGCCACCACATTATGAATGAAAGTTCAAATGAGTAAACTTCGTTGTTTTAATGAACACTATCTTTTCCTGTATTAGCTAGAGAGATGTAGATACCAAGTCAACCCCTGTCACTCATCCCTCACTTTCTCCTGGGTCACCTCCTCCCAACATTAGCTCAGATACATTAAAGGAATGGGTTTATGATCTAAAAACAGCAAGAGTGGTTTTGGCCACCCTCAAGCCCTCTACCTTCAGGATTTGGGTTTGCTATGAAGTCTGCAAGAGCTGCAAGAATGAAAGCACAGAGATGTTAAAGATGACACAGACAGAACAAAGTGGAAAAAATTTTTTTAAATGAGAAAAAAAGTAGTATGAAATGCAAGTGCACCTCAATTTATGCTGCAGATGTTTTGCTGAAAATTATGTGTAGACGAAATTGATTTATAAACAATCTTGTTGTAAATTCAACAAGAACACTCTGATGAAACCTTGTGATGGAAACTTTCATAATGAGAAAAATTTGTGCTAAGAATAGTTAATTCCCAATCTCTGTTTTGAGTTTCTTTCCTTTTCTTTTCTTTTCTTTTCTTTCTTTTCAACTGGTGCCCACCTATAGAAAAATATTCCATATCCCCCCTAGACATTTAGAGGGCAGAAATGTCATGGGACCAAAAGATTTTTAAGACTTTTACAATGTACCTATTTACCCTATTTATGAGCCATTTTCATAATGTTTTAAATATACAGTTGACCCTTGAACAAAATGGAGGTTAAGGATGCTGACCCTTTAAACAGTCGAAAAATCCATGTATAACTTTTGACTCCCCAAATTTAACTACTAATAGTCTAATGTTGACCAGATGCCTTACCAATCACATAAAGTCTATTAATGCATATTTTGCATGTTATATGTATCATGTACTGTATTCTTACAATAAAATAAGCTAGAGAAAAGAAAATATTATAAGAAAATCATAAGGAAGAGAAAACACATTTACAGTGTTTATTTTAAAAATCCAAGTATAGCCGAAACCGGTTTGGCTCAGTGGATAGAGCATCGGCCTGCGGACTGAAAGGTCCCAGGTTCGATTCCGGTCAAGGGCATGTACCTGGGTTGCGGGCACATCCCCAGTAGGAGATGTGCAGGAGGCAGCTGATCGATGTTTCTCTCTCATCGATGTTTCTAACTCTCTATCTCTCTCCCTTCCTCTCTGTAAAAAATCAATAAAATATATTTAAAAAAAAAATCCAAGTATAAATGGACCCAAGTATGAATAACCCCCGTGTTAGTCAAGTGTCAACTGTATATCTCAACACAATGGGAGGGCAGAAGGGATGCTTCCTGGAAGAGGAAGAGGAAGGGTAAACCCTGGAAACAAATTCCAGAACCAAAACTGGAGGGAGGAGGTGGAGGGGAGTGCGCTCAGAGGGGAAGAGTATCTCCCTCGGGTCCCCCAAAGCTCTGAGCCACTCTCTCCATAGCACCCCATTCCCAGGGGAGTCCTATGGCCTCCCTGCACTTACAAAGTACTAGGTCTCTGGTCTTCTTCTGTGGTCAAAGGTCATAAAGTGGCCTTTACACCATATTTTAATCAGAAGTGTTGCATTAAAAACAACAACTGGGCCATAACCAGTTTGGCTCAGTGGATAGAGCGTCGGCCTGCGGACTGGGGGGTCCCAGGTTCGATTCCGGTCAAGGACATGTACCTTGGTTGCGGGCACATCCCCAGTGGGAGGTGTGCAGGAGGCAGCTGATCGATGTTTCTCTCTCATCGATGTTTCTAACTCTCTATCTCTCTCTCCCTTCCTCTCTGTAAAAAAATCAATAAATATATATTAAAAGAAAACAAACAAAAAAACACACAACAACTGGATTGCCAGAAGCAACTGACTGAACAGGAGCGCTGAAAGACCTGCTTCCTGTTCCCACCACCATTGAGTAGGTGTCCCCTGCACACAGGTCTCGCAGGCCCAGGACGCCTTCCTGCACTGGGTCCAGCAGATTCCCCTGGCATGTTCACCTTGACCCAGGAGAAGGCGTTTCAGAGCTGAGCCCACCACCTGCGTCCACCGCTTCACAGATAGGCAGTGCCACCTCCCTAAACCCACCACAGGCCTCAAAAAGCCAGAATTCTAAGAAGGCCCTTTCCCTACAGTAGCTCAGATGTCCGCCTTTATGAGACAGTCTTTTGTCCTGCAGTTACATATTTTAAGGGCTCTGACCCCCTACAAGGTTTCTCAGCACTCTCATCTCTTCATCCAGGAGGACAGTGTCAAGATGCCCCCTGGTCTGTCACTTGTCACCAGAGCTATGACCCACTGCTGCCAGCCACTGAGCACAAATGCTCTGCCCAGCACTGTGCTGAGCACATTCACTACATTATCGCACCATCCTTGTGACCACTCCACTACCATCAGCTCCTTCCTACCGGTGCAGAACCTGAAACCTAGAGAGTTTAAAAAATAATAACCGTAACTAAAACCCCTTAAGAGCACTGTTCTAAGTATTTTCATATGCTGACTCAATTACTCTTCATAGCTACCTTATTTGTGTTACCATTTATGTTATTGTATTCATATTACAGAAGAGGAAACTGAGGCCCAGAGAGGAGGTTAAGCAACATGCCCAAGTTCACCCAGCTGACAAGTGATCAGGCAAAATTTAAATTCAGGCAATTTGACACCAAAGACATGCTTTAGCCTCTAGGCTGGCTTGTCAAGGTCATAGCACTGGTCAGGGCTAGAGCCCAAAGCCTGTTCCACGCTGTTCCACGTGGTCAGGATCTAGAGCCACGAGAATAGCCACGTGCTCTGCAGTCTCCAGGTCACTGGGGAGCCAGGTCTCCTCTGTCGCATCTCCAACGACTAGCCCACAGGGTCTGCGATGAATGCCTGGCCTTCCTCAGAGCTAGGCTGGAAACATGTTTGATTATCTTATTTCTTCCTGAAGTCTCAGGAGATTAGAAACTTCCAGCAGAGGAATGAAGCCGTATGAAGACATTCTGGGTCCTTCTGGTGTGTTTAAAGGAGCCATTCTCACAGTGGTGTCAAAGGGGCATCTCTAAACACAAGGAACAGGAGCTTGGGCCAGATAGCCTTCCTGGTGGGCTGGAAACTCTAGCTAGGTTTGAAATCTAAAACTTCTCGAGCTCTGGGGTCTTTTACCCCTTAGCCATGTATTTTAGTTTCTGCTAAATGGTCTGCCTGAAGACATAAAGGACACCCAAACTCATGAGATGACCTGTTTTCTCTTTCCATAAAAACCAGACATTTTGGGAAGTCTCTAGCGGGCACTGACCCAGCCACCAGCATCTTGGTTCTACAAACAATGGCTCCAGGGAACACAAAATCATCACTTGCTCACCCCCACCGATCTTAATAGAGAGTGGGTAGGCAGAAGGCTTATAAATCGGATGAGTCATTCGGTTCACCCGGGGAGAAGATAAATAAACCAACACTCCAATTAATTTTAACCTGCAAAGAAAGTGCTTGTGAATGGTGCTTCAGCCAAGTCCGCAGGGTCTGAACAACCTTAATTATCCGCAATGCAAATTGCTCTCACTGCTTGCTGGATAATTCCTCAGTACCTTCCGTCCTGCTTCCTCTGGCCTTCACTCATCCTCCCATCCTCCTTTCTCAGCATCCTGCTCTTTATTCCAGAAGAGCCAAAAGGAAATTCTGGAAAAGGCCTTCCAATCACTCAGTCATTCTCTTTTAAAAAATCTTGATGAATCTTTTACTTTTCATGAATCTTCCCAAGACCCTAATTAGCTTAACCTAGGATCTTAGGGCCTGGCTCAGAGGTTGAGCACCGACCTATGAACCAGGAGGTCACGATTTGATTCCTGGTCAGGGCACATGCTGGGGTTGTGGGTTCAATCCCCAGTGGGCAGCGTGCAAGAGGCAGCCAGTCAATGATTCTCTGTCATCATTGATATCTCTCTCTCTCTCTTTCTCTCTGAAATCAATAAAAATGTCTTTTTTAAATAAAGAGGATCTCACTCTCTGCATTTCTACTTCCCAAGGCAAAGCTGCTCTGTCCCCCTGAAAAACAAACGAACAAACCAAAGCTTTAGCCTCACTAGCTGAGATTAGGTCAGGGATTGGAGCCCACCATCTCTGGCCGAGGTTACATTATAAATTGGATTGTGAGGTGCTAATGCAGGTGAAACTGCATTTAAATGATCGTACCATTTCTCTTTGGCTGTAAGGAGAAATTTTGAAGACATAGTGGTCATAGTTTTTCCCATCAGACTTTGCTGTCACAGAGTATGTGTTGGTTTTCCAATGACACTGACCCAGACATTTGTTCATCTTGGCATGACTCGGGTGATCCCTGCCCATCTGCGTTGTCATCTTTAAAGTCCTTATTATCAGCCTCACTCCCCAACTAGAGAAGCTATCTGTACCCAGAACAAGTTTAAAAGGAGGTGAGAGGATGAGGTAGGACGTGTCAACGATGAACCAAAAATGAGAGCCACGGAACAGGGGTGGCCTCTTTGGATACCTTCTTAATTGGACATGCAGACATAACAACAGGAAACCCAGAGGCAGGAGAATCAGGCCCAAGGCTGGAGCCACCGCAGGGCTAACGAGGCTCATGAGTCCATTTCTCAAAGGCAAGTGGTCTGCCCTCTCTCCTGGCTCTGACTGGTCACCATGCCGCCTTCCTCTCCTCAGCTCTGGGGGGTGGTTTCTTAACAAGATCCCTTCGAGGGGCAGCGTAGTTTCAGAAAGCACAGTTTCAATGAGCGCTCCCAGGTCACAGTCATGGTCACCTGGCAGAGGTTCTGGGCAGAGTGAAGAAGGAGGTGGGAAGTCTTGCTGGTGCTGGCGCACGTGCAGAACCAAACAGCCCACAGGACGAGATATAGGTCAGTACTCAAGTGAGTGGGAGTCCTCACTGCTTGGAGCTTCGCCTGACATCAGAGAAGCTGCAGAATGGATGAGTCCAGGAGCCAACTGTGCCACTCCCAGCAGGCGCCGGTGGCTGCAGGGGGTGTGGACTGATTTCCCCACCAGGCCTCTGCTCTTGACCTGCTGTGAGGCGGGGGCAGGGGGAGGGGTGCTTTCCGTGAGTCAGTCGATCTCAGTCTCAGCCTGTCTCTCTCCTTTTGCCATATTTGCTGCCTATCCGGAATGTTACAGTTCCATGGACCCAGACACACCTGGGGTTCGGCTGATCTAATTAGCCACAGACGAGTCTGTTCCCAAAATAGGGAGTCAATTATTCTAATTTCTGTTCTAACCAACAAGGCGTGACGTAGGCCCAAGGCGCATAACCCCAGATTGGGAGAGGAGACGCATTCCTTCTGAACGGGTCCTCAAGGCTTTCGATCCTGCATGACTGTGACTCTGAAAGTCATGTCCTGAAGATGGAGCTGAGCACAGGGATAGACAAACCTTCCCTTGCACATAGCTCCCAAGTCCCTGAATCTGAATGGAGGACACTGATCAACTTGTCTCCTTTGGGATGGTCCTCACACTGCAGGAAAGGGCTGTGGGGTAATATCAGCATCTACAGCCAGAGCCCAGAAAATCAGGGACACAGGGCTGCTTCCCACTGACACTGAAGACCAGACACTGTGGACTGTGGGAAGACGCAGGGCACAAGCATGAGCTCCCTAAGGCTGCCTCCCCTGACCCCAAGGAGGGGCTGACACTCCCTCCCCTCATGTCACCCTGCCCTAGGCCCACCCGTGCAGGGCAGCTACACCTGGAGCTGGAGTTTTGGGATTCGGGTCATGGTGGCGCTGCCCATTACCTATGTGACGTCGGTAGTGACTTTGTTTCTCTAAACCCGTTTTCTCGTCTATGACACGAGAGTGATGAAAGCACCCACCTCAGGAGCTTGTGGTAAGGCTTAGACGAGTTAAGAAGAAGAAAAGGCTTAGAACACAGGAAGCACTCAATACACTTTCACTGTTGTTACTGTTGCCAGTACTACCAGTTGTCATGAACCCCTTAAGGGTAGGAAACTTCCTATTCCCTTCTGTGGCCCAGCACCCGGCACAGAACATGATGCAGAATAAGGTCCAATGACTGTCTGACAGATGAATGAATGTTGTCAATCCAATGGACAGTGCTGGACCACTGACCTCAGCTTCACTGAGCAGTGATTGCCTGAGACCTTCCCTGCAGTCTGCTGAGAGAGGGGAGAATTCACTGGGCCACCGGGCAGAGAGGCACTGAGCAAGGACAGTCAGAGGGGCATGGGGTTCCAGCAAAACAGACTGGCATTGACTTTGACCAACTGGCTGTGCCTGGGCATCTACATTTCTTCTCAGTCCATCCATTCGTACATCTAAACAGAAGCTGAAACTATTGGGAAGATAGAGTATCATTTCAGGAAGGACATGGTCAGAGGGGAGCATAACCCATCTTTCTCCACCTGCCCCAGGAGACTCCGCCATGACCAGAGAAACCAGCAAGCTCTCAGTTGGCTCTGCTTCTGAAGTCACGGCAGAAGCCCACTGGTATTCCCGGTCATTCCCCGGGCTGTGCTGTTGCTTCACACCCACCTGGGAACCAGCCCTCCTTCACATTGGCCCCCGCGGGCTGTGTCTCCCATGCCTCTCTGAACCCATGAGGCAGAAAGCACGTGACTCTGCCGAAGCCAGCGGCAGGGAGCTCCACGCTGGCCTGGGCGGCTGGCCGTTGTGTGGCCATCACTGGAGAGACATCTGTGGCCTTCGTTCTGTGGCCTCTGGAGGAGGCAAGGATGGGACTCGGCAGGCAGCCAAGTGCCCAAGTGAAGGAGGGTAACTACACCCTTTGAACTGGAGCTGCTCTGAGTGTCCTTGGTGTTTTAGACAGAGTATTTCATCATCTTTGAAATGCCAAATAATACTGAAGAAGGGCATGTTATCTTTTTAATGTATATTTTTATTGATTTCAGAGAGGAAGGGAGAGGGAGAGAGAGAAACATCAATGATGAGACAGAATCATTGATTGGCTGCCTCCTGCACAACCCCCACTGGGGATGGAGCCCGAAACCCAAGCATATGGCCAGATGGGGAATTGAGCCATGACCTCCTGGTTCATAGGTCAATGTTCAACCACTGAGCCATGCCAGTCAGGCGGAGGACATGCTATTTTTATGAATTTTCAGAAAAGGTCATGGACTAATAAGAGGTTGAGAACATCGCCTGGAGGCTTCTTGCCTTGCTGTGTGTCCTCGTCACTGTTCTATTTATAGCTGATGTCAGTCGCCTCACTCCCAACAGTTAATACATGGAAACAACATAATAATCCAGAACTGACGGATGTATATGTCCCTTTAGCCTACCTACCTCTCTCAGATCTGGAATAGTCGGGGTTTTCAGCCACTGTGAAAAGAAAGGAGCTGACCAAATGCACAGTCCAGACACCAAGATCCTCACCCCTCTTTGTCTCTGTTCAAGAAGCACCCTGTTTGCCCCACCCTAGCTGGGCGCCCAGCCTGCCACTCTCCCAGGCATGAAACAGCACCCGGAAGGGCCCCCGCCGCCACCAACATCTATCAGGGTGATTTGGTGAGGATCAGCACTGAGAGCGATGTCTTGCTCATTCATCATGGGCAGTCTGTCGAAAACAATCTCATTCCAAACCCGTCCCAGGGAGAAAAGAACTGACAAGTGGCACTAAGTAATCTACACCAGGGCTGCTGGGAGTCATTTATCTTTCCCTCGCCCCGCCCAGGACCTGATGCTCTGAGGAAAGAGGAGGAATAAATCATCCGGGCTCGGAGGGAACCCGGTCACCCACAGGAGGGGCTTCAGATAAAACAGAGGCTATCGGATGGCCACACACTCCCGGCGGCTCAACTGCAGACTCGTTTTGGTCCCCGTTTTACGATCACCATCCAGAGGAATGACTGCAGCATCTAAGAGGGGCGTGCCTCCCTCACGACCAAATCTGCTCTCTGCCTACTTTTAGTTAACCTGAAAAGCCAGAATTCTCCTTCTTCTGGAGTAATTAAGGGAAAAGCTTATTGCTTTTTCTATAACCCAGCATCCCCTTTGTCTGGGGCAGCGTTTCCTTTGCCAGACCGTAGCATGGAGTCTGTGGCATATTAGCTAACGATTCTGTGCGTGCCGTTTCCACTGACGTCAACGCCCTGGAAACAGCCAGATTATCAAGCAATTTGTGGTCCACCGTGAAAAGCAGGAGATGGAAAATTTTCCCTACGTTCCTGGCCTTTTTTTTTTTTGGTAACTAGTTGCAGATAGGAAAAGAGATCAATCACTCCCCTTACAGAGTCTCTCTGACTGAACCCAGGTTCTGGTCCTGAGGCTGGCCAGCCCTCAGAAGGTGCTGCGAACGTGAGTCCTCTCTTTCTAAAGCTCTGTCAGTCTATGGCTTGGAAAGTACAGCCAATTACAAATTATGGCATAAATGCTCTACCTCCTAGGAACCAATTTAAACGGAACCACCTTTTACAGGGTGGCCCCCGCCAGTTCTCACAAAGGTTTACACTATGGCTCATTATACTTCATGATTATAATAGTTCTGTTTCCAAAATAAATCACTAGGTTTTATGTGTATGGCATTTCAGGATCAAATTATTCCCAAACTGCTTTCATTTGCTGTCAAGGGGTCTGAAATCCTGACTTTGAAAGAAACAATACATGATTTTCCCCAAGACAAATGTAGGGATCAAAGTTAAAGATCTGGATTCAAATCTTCCTGGTGCACTTCAAGCAAGCCACTCTGACCTCTCTGTGCCTTGATTTCCACTCCTGTACAATAAGGTTAATATTGATACCTACCTTATAGGCTGCTATGTGGCTGAATTGAGGTGATACTTACAAGGGGCTTAGCACATTGCCTGGCACAGACTAAACATTAAATTAAATATTTTTAGAAAACTCTCAGCCAGAGAAGAATTAGGGGGTGGGCCAACCGGTCAGTTTCCTGAAAAATGGGGGAGGGGTGTCAATGTATTAGGTGCCCAAGAAATATGACAAGATGGGAAACTGGGATTCCCAGCAAGAGTACTTACCACACATGATCGGGAAGACGACTTGGGAAATCCCTGTGAGGAGATAAGACTCTGTAGGGACAAATTCAAAGACCAACAGAGGGTCTCTGAATGGCCAAGGCAGGGGCCAAGGCCTCCGAGGTACCTCTGGAATCGTTTTCTTCCTCCCCCTTCTCTTCCCCCACACAAAGCTGTCTCCACACTGAATACATGTTTAATAAATATGTAGAGGATGTCAATGTGAAGGCATGCGAAATCAGTAGTCCAGGCATCTCCTTGTCTACCACACTGAGCCAACTGGGCATCGGACCTAAACACCCTCGCTGCTTTTCTCATTCTCTCCCACTATTCAGCCACCTCCAGTGATGAGAAACTCCAACTGGGGCCACCGTGGTCTTGTGGCACCTCCCTCCTCACAAGGCACCTGTCCAAAACCCTCACAACCACCAGGGCCAAACCCCAAGGGGAGCGTAGCCTTCAGCCCTCGCTGTGTGGGAACCTTCAGTTCTGGAGACCAAGAAAAGAACAATCCACCATGCACACTATATCACCAGGACTTATCAATGAGTGTTACCTGGGAGATGTGGCTGAAAAGTGTCTGTGGGGAGGCATGCTTATATCATAGTAATATAAATAGTTGTCAACTCCTCTAAAGTTAATGAAGCATCTTGTGGCCAACAATTTTTCTTTTTCCTTTTTTTAAAGAATGATAAGAAGGCCGTGTTCTGGAAGGAACAGGAAGATCAATAACTACTCCAAGCCCATCCGGACCACGGACATAATGGAAAGTAAACAAAGGTGAGTCATGCCCCTGAGAAATCTCAAGGTCGCGAGTTACCCCAGTTTATCTTCCCAATTTTGTCAGCAGCTTCATCTCCCTCACCCCCACCAAGGGGTATACAGAAACTGAATAAATATATTAATTTAATGCTTTGGCAGAAAATCCAATGCAAAGAAAACAGTCTATGATAAGGCCCAATACCAAAAATAATAAGAAAAATGTAAAAGCACCGTGTTTCAAATCCATCTTTTTCCCTCTACTGGTGCTCATCACTGAGAAGGAAAAACATTTCCTCAGCCTACTATCTGCCAGGCATGTGCTAGAAAGTTACACACAGCTTGCCCCTGGGTTGAGGGGGGTGGTATCGTGGCCATCACACAGATGGAATGACCAGACTTCAGAGATGTTAACTTGCCGAGGTTATACTCCTAGAAAGAGGCAGGCCTGGATGTGAGTCCCAGCTCGGAGTCCAATGCCTGAGCTCTTGCTGTGTTGCTCTGTTGACCTGCCCCTAAAGCTGTGGTGGGAGGTGGAAAACACCCCCTGAGATGAACTAGGGTGGGACTAGGGTGGGATTCAAATGCTGACCAGGAGCTACTTTTACTCTAGAAATCAAAAACAAACTGTAGTGGCTCTAAAAGCAAAAAAAAAAAAAGAAAAAAGAAAGAAAGAAAAAGAAAATAACAAATATGGGTGAGGATGTGGACGAACTGCAATCCTCATAGATTGTTGGTGGGAATGTAAAGTGATGCAGCTACTGTGGAAAAGAGTTTAGTGGTTCCTCAAGAGTTAAACAAACACAGAATTATCAGATGATCCAGCAATTCCACTCCTCGGTATATAAGAATTGAATTAAAAACAAAAATTCAAACAAATACTTGGGCACAAATTTTCAGAATAGCCTAAAGGTAGAGACAACCCAAAGGCCCATCAACTGATGAATGGATGAACAAAATGTGATCTATCCATGCAATGGAGTATTATTCAGCCACAAAAGGAGTTACATACTGATACATGCTACCACATGGATGTTCACATGAAAAATAATAATTAATAAAAAATAATGAATAAACTCTGTGTTTTGCATACTCACATCTATAAACCTACTTTGGCCCCACTCTGTATTATGCTCAGTGAGGGAAGCCAGACACAGAAAGTCACATGTGTGATTCCATTTATATGAAACATCCAGAAAAGGTAGGTCCATTGAGACAGAAGCAGATCCTTGCTTGCCAGGGGCAGGGAGAGTGTGGGGATGGAAAGTGACTACTTAAAGAGTATGGAGTTTCCTTTTGGGGTAAGAAAAATGTCTTGGAGTTACACAGAGGTGATGGTTGCATAACATCGTGAATATACTAAATGCTACTGAATCACACACGCTGGTATGGTTAACGGTTAATCTTATGCTATGTGAATTTCTTCCCATTAAAAGAACAGCCAAGAGTGCTACAGTGAAGAAGACCGTTTCACAAATCGTCTAATCCACTCTGTTCTCTGTGGACAAGAAAAGTGAGCCACAGAGTTCTAGCTGTCTCACCTAGAGTTACACTGGTAAAGTTGGCACAATCAGGATTAGAAATGGACCCGCTGTCAACTAATTTAACAGAACTAGTGTTAAATTAGTTTCTCCAAGGTCACTAGAGGAAAGGGAGAAAAACGCTGAGGGAAACATATCTTCGCCAAGCACCCCTGATTGCATCAACGCCTGCCCCTCTGGCTCAAGGTTAAGGTTCCTGGGAAGGCTTCCTCCACCCCCACCCCAGGGAACAGGGCCTTGTGCTTCTATGTGCACACCAGCCACAGAGAGTTCCACATCATGGAACAGCCCGACTCCCCTCAACAGAGCAATTTACGTGCTCAGGAAGAGTCCACTTCATTTGCTTCTACTTGAGGTGAAGCAGGCAACCTCAATTAACCATGGGATTACTTCTTTAGTGCCCAGAGCTTGCTCATTACTGAACCCATGCTGTCTCCCCAGAAGGACACTAAGGGACTCAGATGTTAATATGCCTGGACTGACAATTTGCTGAGCCTGGGCTTCAGTTGGGACCAAGTGACTGGAGAAATGATGGTTAATTTAGCCATTATTTTGCTGACATAATCAGAATTTGGTAATACCCAAGACTCTGAAATGACATTTTCCCTTCTTTAACAACTTTTACATGTGACTGGGAGAAGGTTATGCTTGATGGACATGTTTAAGATACATAAATTCTTGACTAGATTCTTCCCTACTTACTCTAATCACCGATCTCTTTTCACTGAACAAGTTTAGCACTGACATGAGAAATCATGAAGCTAAGGGTTCATTCTTCCTCCCCTGGCTTGGCTTTCTGAAATGTATGGTTTGAATGTTGCTTCACATGCAAAAGAATGCGTGTGAAGGTGTGGTGAGTGTGTGTGTATAAGGAATATTTTTCCTTGTTAAAAGGCACAATGAAATTGATAACACCTTGCAATCCAACTCTCCAAAGAGTTTGTAGTGCTTAGATCTACCGCCAACCCTTCTCAGCATTTCTACAAACTGTAACTGAAACTCAGGTCTTCTGGGAGGAAAATGCCTGCTATTACGGTCGACAACCTAGAAGTCACCCTCGATTTCTCTCTGTTTTCAACTAAAGAGCCCACTGTGTCTGTGCCACCTCCCACATGTGCTCACCGCCTCCATGCCTCCGTCCCAGCCCCAGGCACCATCCTCTCAACTGGGACTAATGAAGCGGGCTCCTGACTATTCTCCTTGCTTTTATCTTGCAACCCACACTTGATTCTCCACATCACAGTCAGAAGGACTTTTTTGGTAACACTTTTATTGAATAACAATTAAAATACCATTCAATTCACCCATGTAAAGGTTACAATTCAATGGCTTTTAGTATATTCACAGATTTGTACAACCATCACTATAATCGATTTTAGAACACTTTTATTACCTCAAAAAGAAACTCTATACCCTTTAGCTATCAATGCTCCATCATCCCACCCCTGTAAACCTGAAGCAACCACTAATCTATTCTCTATCTCCATATATTTGCCTATTCTGGACATTTTATATAAACAGGATAATGAGTATTCCTGTGGACTGGCTTCTTTCACTTAGCAAAAATGTTCAAGGTTCATAAATGTTGTGGCATGTGTCAGTACTGCATTCCTTTTCATGGCCAAATAATATTCCAATGCATGAATATACCTCATTTTGTTCATTCAATTGTCCATTGTTTCCACGTTGGGGCTATTATGAATAATGCTGCTATGAACATTTGAGCACAAGTTTTAAGTGGACATATGCTTTCATTTCTCGTGGGTATATACTTGGGAGTGGAACAGCTATGTCCATGGTAATTCTATGTTTAACTTTTGAAGAAGTTGTCAGTTGGCCTCCTAAATCTGCTGCATCCTCTTCTACATTCCCGCCAACAACATACAAGGCTTACAATTTGTCCACATCTTCATCCTTGCCAAGCCTTATGAGCTCTCATTTTTATTACAGCCATACCAGTGAGTGTGCAGTAGTATTTCATTGTAGTTTTTATTTGCACTCACCTGATAACTCCTGTGTGGATGAAGATTTATCCTTTGCTCAGTTTTTAATTGGCTATCTTTTTGTTACTGAGCTGTAAGAGCTCTTTATATATTCTAGATATGACTCTTAACAGACATAGGATGTGCAAACATTTTCTCCCATTCTGTGGATTTTCTTTTCACTACGTTGATAGTGCCTTTTCAAATACGAAAGTTTTAAATTTTGATGAGGTCCAATTGACCTATTTTCTTGCGTTGCTTATGCTTTTGATATCACACTAAAAATTAATGGCCAAATCCAATGCCACAAAGGTTTACCCCTAAAAGGTTTTCTCCTAAAAGTTTAAAAGTTTCTGCTCTTCCACTTAGGTCCATTTTGAGTTAACTTTGTATGTGGTGTGAGTTAAGGGTCCGCCTTCATGCTTTTGCTTGTGGCTATCCAGTGGTCTCAGAACCATTTTAAAAAATACTGTTCTTTTCCCATTAAGTGATCTTGGCATCCTTGCCCGAAATCAGTCACCTATGATGCATGGGTTTATTTCTGGACTCTCCAGCCTATTCTGTTAATCTAAATATCCAGATTGGCTTTTTTTAAAGCAGAAATCACATTATTCATCTCTGAAAAACAGCTCAACCCGAAGCAAAAGTCACTTTCTTTTCCAACGGTTCCTACCCAGAGACCACAGACTCCAAAGAGGTCTTTGGGGAATATTAAGAATCTATGAACTTGGATGAGAAAAATTACATTTTTATTTTTGTTAACCTCTAACTCAAATGAAGCATTCCTTTCACCATAAATGTGGGCAAGAAACTAGAATAGTATTAGTGATACCTCTGACTTTGTTAGTAACAAAAATCCCAGCGATTTACATATAAGACTATCACTGATATAGATTATCTCAAAATGTCATTTACACTAATCCTATTTTAGAATTATAGGGTTGTATTAGAACTTGTGCTTGATCTCGGTGAGAATGCATTAGTCCAGTGGTTCTCAACCTTCCTAATGCCGCAACCCTTTAATACAGTTCCTCATGTTGTGGTGACCCCAACCATAAAATTATTTTCGTTGTTACTTCATAACTGTAATTTTGCTACTGTTATGAATTGTAATGTAAATACCTGATATGCAGGATGTATTTTCATTGTTACAAATTGAACGTAATTAAAGCATACTGATTAATCACAAAAACAATATGTAATTATATATGTGTTTTCTGATAGTCTTAGGCGACACCTGTGAAAGGGTCGTTCGACCCCCAAAGGGGTCACGACCCACAGGTTGAGAACCTCTGCATTAGTCAATAGGCACATGTACATTCTGAAAACTGTATTTCAATATAATCGGTTTTCTTATAACTCAATGTTTTTATATTATGCATTTTTAGATATTCTGAAAAGGGAGTCATGGTCTTCACTAGACTACCAAAGGAGTTCTCAGCACAAAAAAAGTTAACAAATCCTGCTTTTCCCATTATTGTCTTAATTTTCTTCCCAACACTGATCATCAACTGAAATTAGCTTATTTATCTGCCAACGTGTCTCCCTCTGACACTGCAATTGGAAGTGCCTAGCGCTTAAAACAGTGCCTGGCACATAATAGCCATTCAATAAATATTTATTGAGTTAATTACTGAATCATCAGTAATTCTCTAAGCAAGAGCTAAATCATCAGCTTAATGAAAATAAAAACTCCTGATACCAAGGTAGTGATGCATAATTCATCCTGAAAATAATTTCACATTTATAACATCAACCGGATTTAATAAGTGCTAATCTGTCCATGTCCTGTACTATGTGCTTTACATGCAGTAGCCCATTGACTGTTCTTAGAACCAAGGACAGGAATTATTATTATCCGTATTTACAGTAATGGAAACTAAGGCTCAGAGAGGTTAAGTTCTCTCCAAGGTCACACAGCGAGTAAGTCAGAGAGGGAAGATGTATCACAGGTCAACCTGCCTCCAGAGTATCAATCTTTAACTCAAAAAAATAAGTCACTTTGAGGGACAAAAATAGAAATTTCAGAGAAAGATGTTTCTTGCTCTTCAACTGAGAAAACCGAGATGCCGTGAACAAGATCTGCCCTAGGACGTGCAGTTCAGCAGAGATTTCCAGTAAAATGTTCTTTCCACTGTCCTGTTTATCAGCCCCAGCAGGAAAAACCCGTAGCAAAAACACAGCAGGACCGGGCCTCACACGAAGGATGAATTTCTGAAAAGGTTGCATTTGCAAGCACAATTAATACTAACAGGCATTAAGCGAGGTCTGTTCTTGTCTTTCCTGGGGTCCCGCTTGCTTCTCTAAATATTAGGGCTCAGCCTCATTCAGGACATTAAGCACTTCATTAAGCTGAAATCCACACTAATTTGATTGCACAATTACCAACTGTCTCTGGCTGGAGATGGTCTCATTTGTCAGGTGGCAAGGGGGCAGCGTGGCCTGGTGGCTGCCGGACCTGCATTTTATCCCCAGCTTGCGGTCTCGCCGTTTTCTGGGTTTGACCTCATCAGGCCTTACAGCAGGAAGTTAAATTGGAGCAGGGAGACAGATGTTCTCCTTACCAAAGTGGCCAAGGGCACCTGTAGGCCCATCTATCTGGTCTGCAAAGGAACAGGGCACAGGAGGTGTCCTGGTCACCTGGAGATGGAAGCAAATGGGGTTCAATCAAAGGCCTGCAGTGTCCAGGGCATCTCACCCACACGGGGAGCAGGCATCCAGGTGACTTACTTCCTGTCCCCTGTGCCCAGTTTCATTTTACCAGCTGCCTGACGAGTTATCCAGCCTGAGTGTATGCAGGGGCCGAGGAGATGGATAATCACATTGTTTTCAAGTGATTCTGCTGACATGGGCACACCCTGGAAACCCCGGACTCGGTGGAGTAGCTTTCCCTCTCCTGCTACTCAGGCCTGTGCTCACAGGACCCCTTAGTCCCCTCACTGACTCTGCTGTAAATATGTTAGCTTTGCCCGGAGACAGGTGTGGTCTTGACCCTCACTTCTGGAAGGCAATCTCTAAGCCCTTGGGGTGTCAGGCCTGATAAAGGTCTTTGCCTGGGTGTCTTGGGTCAGGGAGATAGTAACGAGGTGAAGGGACGGGGGGGTACCCACACCAGGAAGTCTAACAATGTGATAAATGGTGAGGGGCTTGGAGTTACGTGGTATCTGTCATCCTCCAAGATGACTGAAAACTGAGGGCAGGCACCCAAGTCTCTGTGATTGAGCCCCAAGAAAAACTGAACACTGAGGCTCAGTGGGCTTCCCTGGTCTTATTCCTTAACTTTAGTGTGTTTATAAAACCCACCTCAAAAGGACAACAACAACATCTAATACTTCTGTGACCACTTTCATGCCGGGCACTGCACTAAGAGCTTTTACATACATCGCCTAAGCCTTTCCACCCAGGACCACAGGTAGGTATTATCCTTGTCCCTCATCACCATCTTCACCCATGTCACAAAGTAAAGGCCTCCTACCTTGGACAGGTTAGCTCACTTGCCTGTGGACACACAGCTATAAAGCACAGGCAGGGCAGGACCAATCCCAGAAAGGTCTGGTTCCAGATCCAGCTGCTAAGTGCTCGGCGCCACTGCCTTTCCTTTGTACCCACTCCCATCCAGGCCCCAGCCTCCAGCCCATCTCATGGTCCCTCAGTGCCCAGCGCACACACTGGCTGGGGAAGGAGTCAGCTGGAAGGAGGCAGCTGGAAGGAGGCAGCTGGGAAGGTCTCTTCAGCCAGCCAGTGCTCTCCGCAAGCCTGGGTCAGGACCTGCCTCTGCGCAGCCTCTCAGCCCGTCTGTTAAGTCTGTTAAGTCTGTCACGTTCTCCTTGCTCATCTCAGGGGAGTCTCCTTCTTCCCGGATGCCACTCGCCCCTGCCTGCTTCTCCCTGCCCCGCCTTCCGCTCACCAATTAAACTGTCACAGCCGGCTGGCTTGGAGACAGGTGCGGACAGGAAGACATCTAAGGGACAGGGCTTCCAGGAGACGGGCTTCCTCCGAAGCCGCTCTTCTGTTTTCTGTCAAGCTGCTGTGAAGCCTGGTGGGAGGAGCCCACAGAGGTCCCCAGCGACTCTCCAGCTGTGGGTAAGACACAGCCCTCGGGAGAAGTGGCAGCTGCCGGCACCTGTCAGGGCAGCCCAATAGTGCCCAGGTCCTGGTGCCCCAGATGGATCTTGGATGGGATTGCGGCTGGAGATGACTGGCATCCCTGCTTTGCAGCCTAAGGAGGAAATCTTCCCTTAAAAACAGGTGCTGACCCGCAGTGTTAGGAGAAGGAACCTAAGCGTGTCCAGGCTCTGCCCTAGGGACCCCTCTCACCCCACATGCGTTCAGTGTTGCCTGGAACTAACGGGCTAGCTGGGAAGCAGGGGGCCGCCCTCCCTAGTTTCACCAGCACCGCCCCCGCATGTTCAAGGTTGCAAATGCAGTTGGGAAAGTGGGAGCCTGCTCAAGGAGAGAAAACACACTGCAGTGTTTTGTAGCAGGAGAGGGCTGGCTCCTGGCCCTGTGGAGACTGCCCTCTGTCTGCCATGTGATCTTCATGGCAAAAGAAACAGGAAGGAGCAGGTGAACAGCCCTACCCAGCAGGAATCCTTAGCTTGGGGTCCACAGACAATATCAGGCTCCCTGACCAGCAAAATCCCTACAGCCGCATCAAATTCCCAAAGGGGTGCCGGTCCCACAAAAGAAGCACCACCATTGCACCTGGTGATCCGCACTCATCGCCTGCTACAGTTTTCCTTGCTGTAGCTTCCAACTCTTACTCACTGGTACCTCAGCCAAGCATGCACATGGAGGCAGCCACCAAATGCCCCTCCTGGCCCACCCCCAGGGTCCCCCCACACTCAATAACGAAGTGTTCTCCAAGGCACTGACGGGCTGCCCGGCCGCCCGGAGCACACGCCTCAGTTATTAATGCTGCTCCTTCAGACCTTGCCTGCTGATGCCTGGTCATGCCATCCTGACGAGGGAAAATCCTTACTGCGCTCCTCACCCACTTCCTCGTGCTGCTGCAGGAAAAAGCAGTGCCAGGTGGAGTCATCTAAGAGCATCCGCGCGTTCCCCTTTCTCTCTATCCCGTCCCGACAATTCCCTCCAGGGCTTCAACATCACATGCAGTGGGTCTCACACTGGATGCTGAGCATCTTTGGTGTGTGTGGAGGGGGGAGAGGTGAAGACACCAGCTCTCGAGGGAAGAGATGGGCTCTCTGTCTGGGCGTGAAGAGGAACATGGGGCCGAAGGACATGTGCCTTCAGTAGATTCCAGCATCTCACAGGCAGGCAGGCCCTGGAGCCACACTCACGATTTCTCCCTGAGAGAATCATGACAGCTGAAAGGGGGATGAGTGTTTTCCATTCAGAAACCAGATGATGAAACAGCTGGGACCTGGGTCATTCTGGGTTGTCTTAATGAAGCAATCATCTTTTCCCCAACTCTGACAATACCTAAGCTCCAGACCAGTGGTTCTCAACCTTCCTAATGCCGCGACCCTTTAATACAGTTCCTCATATTGTGGTGACCCCCAATTTCATTGTTATAAATTGAACGTAATTAAAGCATAGTGATTAATCACAAAAACAATATGTAATTATATCTGTGTTTTCCGATGGTCTTAGGGGACCCCTGTGAAAGGTTCGTTCGACCCCCAAAGGGGTCGCGACCCACAGGTTGAGAACCGCTGCTCTAGACTCTGTACCCAAGCACAGCGAAGGCTGCTCTAACATGAACCGCCAAGTTTCCATGTAAAATAGTGGAAGGCTGGGAGGTGTGGATGGAGCTGAGATTTGGGACCATATCTGGGAAGAAAGGTCCAGAGGTGCTTCCAATTTTGTTTCTGAAGGGGCCACAACATGAGAATCGAATGAGTACCGTGTTGACCCTAATGCCCAGAAAATTGCAAACTTGAAGGTTGACGAAGTCCACAGCCAGGCTTTATCTGCGTTAGCCCATGCCTTCCCAGCCACACATGCCAGAAATTAACCCAGTTTCACACCATGTGTCCGTATAGCCAAGTAAGTCAGAAGACAGTCTTGAGCAATTGTCAACACGTACACACTTAGTGTCACAACTCTGTTTTGGTCAAGTCAACACAATGGCCAAACACAGACAGCTTTGGGCCTCGTTTCTCAGAAAGAATCTGACAATTTAAGGGGGTTATGTTCGCTTCCATTTATGTCCTGGAAAATACACCCTTGTGCACCTAGCAACCAAGTTTAAAAAGCGCTCGCAGCTCTTAAACAAACAGAGTGTATGTTTATGAAGTCCTCGCCACGTCTTTTTCAGGGATGACGTAGAGTCCGTCTATGCAGCTCTGGGGATTTACAGTAAGTTGTGGGTGATTTATTGCTGTGACATACAGTATCTGCCTAGAGAAAAGTGCACACCAACTTCAGCAGCCTTTGAAAGTGTGTTCCACTGGAAACGGAGCAACTAGAGGCCAAGGTCTCTCATCGTAGAGAGAGAAGGGGCCCTTTGGGGGAGACAGAAGACCAAGAAGAATTAAGGACATTTTCTGGCACCCAGGGAGCAGAGCTAATTCAAGACCAGAAAGAGACACAGTTTAAAACAGAGACTGCAAACGGGAGGCCCAAATGTGGACCGCAGCGGTGTTTTGGTTGGCTTGAGAGCACTTTAAAAGTTTCAGAGTCCTGGGGAACATTTTAGAACTGGAGATTCAATATACAGCCCAGCTTCCTTTCTTTTCTTTGGAACGAGGGCAGATTTGATTACAAGAGTCTGCATTACTGCTGGGCCCAATCCCCTGGACCCGGGGGCGCGTCAGGAGACGCTGAGCTCTCCACTCACCCCAGGCCTCCCCGGACCCACTCCCCTCTTTCGCACATCCACATGCCTCTGCCTACTGGAGTGTGTAAACCTCAGAAATAGGAAATGCTATTTTTACAGTGGTATTCTCAGGGAACCGATCTCCTAAGGAGACCAGGTTCATATTCACATATAAGAGTAGACAAAGCACATGTTTCCTAAAAACTGGGCAGAAAGGCAACATGATTAGGTGTTTGTGTTTTCATTGTGGACATATCCACAGGTGCCATTATGGAAAATGTTGGGTTGCAGAAGCTAATATTTCCCGAAGCTGAGGCATAAGGCGTGGTTTGCAATGAAACGTTTATTTTTATTTTTGTAAGACGGCACGGGGACGGTGTGGTGGGAGGCATCTGTCTCTGGCATGTTTTCTCATCTGCGAAAACTTCCAGACGAACGGGGCTGACAGGCAAGGAGGGAACAGCACCAACTTCTCCACCAGGCACGGCGGGCACGGTGCCGGGTCCCGCCCAGAAAAACGTCTTCATTTTAATTTGTTTAAAATCAGAAGAGAAAAGTCACTGTAATAACAATGAATATGTAATAATGAATCCAGCCTGGATTATATTCATCTTTATACAAACACAGCCATAAGATAAACTGTTCATATTCTTTATGAGAAAGGAACCCAGAAGGCAACGGAGCTCATGAAAATCCCAATGGGCCCTCCAGGCTCACGCCGGCTCCAGACAAACAACTCAGGCTGGGCTGTGGGCTTTGTGGATGGCACAGCCTCACCTGCCACGGCTTTCCTCCCTCCACATCCGTGGATGCTCTGCGTGTGGGAAGCTCATAAGCCAGGCCCCTGAAAGGCATAGTGCCTGCTGGCTGAAGTATCAAAAAGATGGGGCGGCTTTCTTCCACTTGGCCCCTTCTGGAAATTTCCGAAGGTTTTCATCATGTGCATATGGAGAAGAGGAGCATCGCCACCAGAGACAGTCTGCTTTTCTGACTGTTCTGCTGTCCTCGAAGCATTCTCAATCCTTAACCACAGTAGGGCTTCCAGTCAGGCTTCTTCTGGACTCAGCACACACCAAAAATGTAAGCCAAGGGGCCGGTGCAGGCTGTCATAGCAGCCCCACTGTGGAGCCTAGACCCAGGGGAGACTGAGTTTTCTGTCTCCTCAACTCAAAACCTCCCCAGAGCAAAATTCTCCATAAACATCCAGCTATCTTTTCAGCTTCTCAACCTCCAGCACTTATAATTTGCAATGTTCCTATTAGTCATTGATTATATATTTCACTTGTTACCTTGTTTTATTACCTTATTTTTCCTATATTTTTGTCTGGACATCCCTGATCCTTGTAAAATATATATATATCTCAATGGAAAAGAGCCAGTCTACTACATTGTATATAAAATCCCCCAAACCTAGCAACATGCCTTGCACACAAGCCTGTACCTAATGGAGTCTGTTACCTGTTAGTGAGAGCACATGTACACGGCTCTCAGTGTCATCCCTGTTGTGATGATGAGACAGGTTGCCAGTCCCTTCATGCTATGCTTTCCCGTCGGTTTATAGGTAGGAGAGGATTGCCCCCTACACACACACACACACACACACACACACACACACACACACTCCCACCTCCCAAGTTCTGGGAACAGTGACTTATGCATCAGAAAGTCCCAAGGGCATCCTTGCTGCAAGGACTCTATTTCTAAACCACAAATGACTCATCACTGACCAGGGTCTCCCCAAAGTGGCAGCTTGTCAGGCTGACAGGAGGAAGAACAAGGGGATAAAAGCAGAGACAGAGGTCACAGTTCCACTCCTGTCTGCAGCCCATAAATCCCATGTGGAAGCCGTAATAGTTGAGCCCGTACCTCGGCACCATGGCTGTGTTAAGCATGAGCTCTGCCCTTGTGTTTCCATTAACGGACTCTGAGCTCCTGTCTCTCCAGCTGGCTCCCACCTGGTCTCTCAGCAGATGAAGGCTCGCCTGGCTGTGACTTCAGGTAAAGGACTGGGCTGTGCCAGCGGGAGAAGATGCAGCCCTCGCATACCTCTTGTGGGTTAAACTCATGCTAGTTTAGAAAAGACAACTAACTAGCTGGGTCTGCAAGGGGATGCATTCTCTTCATTTGCCCTGAAGTAATCATTTTTTTTATTTTTTAAAATATGTTTTATATTGTGTTGGGGTTTATTTTAGACAGAGAGATGAAGGGAAAGGGATGAAGGGAAGGAGAGAAGGGAGGGAGGGAGGGAGGGAGGGAGGGGGAGAGAGAGAGAGAGAGAGAGAGAGAGACATGGATGGGCTGCCTCCTGCACACACCCTACTGGGGATGGAGCCTGCAATCTGGGCATGTGCCCTGACCTGGAACCTAACCTGTGACCTTTTGGCGCATGGGACCATGCTCAACCAACTGAGCCATACCAGCCAGGTGGAAGTAATCATTTTTTTAAAAGAAACAAGAGGCTAATACAGTGACAGCTCATTTAATGCTTTCTTTTTAAATTCTGGAGATGAGAAGAAATAATTCATTCTAATTTTCAAAACTACAGTAGATATGATTTATAGTTATCAGATAGTGTTTTTACAAGATAAACAAATAAGCAATTGGGCAAAAATCTTCAAAGGTTTTGCATAATAATTCCAAACAGGCCATACGAATATGTTCAGCCTTGTTAGCCTTCTACCACAGAGGTGAACTCTTACTTCTCCCTCTGAAATAGTAGCGGGGAGGGATGAAGGAAGGAGTAGCAGAATCATGAAATCAGGGAATCCAAGGCCCCTTGCTAAGGGATGAACTAAAGTTTTCCCAAGCAGCCACCTGGCCAGTTTTGATTAATTCCACCTGAGATGATCGCTATTCTCCATGGCCCCAAAGTTCCCCCATGATAACAGCATGAAACTCCGGAACTGTCATAAAAGGTCATGATTTCCTTCACTATTCAATGGATAATACTCATTGTCACATCTTTGTTCACTATTTATTTTGTAGAGAGAAACAACAACAACAAAAGATGAAGTAGAAAGGGGCCTGGGCTGAGAAGGCAGTGCTCTGACTCCAACTTCCGGCTCTAACCCTGCCCCTGGCTACTGGGGTGACCTTGAGCAGGTCACTTAGTCCTCATCCCATAGGAGATGGTGCTGAGGCCAGAGAACGGTGACACCAGGTGGACTCTGACACCTCTTCCAGTTCTAACATTTTATCCTAAAGTTGCCTTTTGCAGCAAACCTGGGAGGTCCAGCTCCATCCTCCCTCTATTCCTAACATAGTCCCTGATTTGCTCCAAGGAAACATCAAAGATAAGCAGGAAATGCCTATCTATCACAATGTGAAGCAAGTGGGGAAGCAGAGACCCCCTCGAAGTGTGGAGGGGAAGGAAGGAGAGCGCTTACCCGCTTGGCATGTTCTCCACCCATCTTATCTTCACGTTTATACCCAACTGATGAGAGAGGCAATTTGAAAAACTAGAGGAGGTAGAACAGTTGGGTGAGGGTCTCTCCCATGTCAGAGGATCAATTGTTGCCATTAGAGGTTAAATTCTGAAAGGGAACAAGAACTTCCCATTGGGAGTTATTTACAGCCTCGTTGCCCCTAAGGCGTCTCCCCCTCCGCCTCCCTCCAGCACGCTCAGCTCCTCGGCCACCTGACACCCCATTCTTTCAACAGCTGCTGGCTCTCCTGTTGTGTTCCCTTCACAGATGTGCATTGCTGCTCTGCACATCCTGCCCTTGAACTTTCCCTACCCGTAATTTTCCGAACCAAAGCCCAGCAATAAAAATGTCAGGAAGAGAGGAAGAAAATTGGGGGGCGTATTTAAAAAGGAAAAAAAAAAGAATAGGGAGATGTTTTACACACACAGTGATTCCTGTTGATTTCCTCGACAAAGGTTAAACGCTGGCCATGGCTTCTCAAAACAGAGAAGAAGGAGGAGAGCTGAAGCAAATTTCTCAGAATCCTACCTCGAAGGGCCCGGTTCCATAAAGGAGCTGGGCACAGAGCCTCCTCTCTGCCTTGGGCTGCCCTGTTCATGCTGCAGGGCAAGGGGTGTGCAAATGGGGACAGTTACAGGAGCGTTCACTGTACTTTACGGTCTACAACACATTAACATGGAGGTGGCCTACGCTGACCTCCCAGCTCTGCCGGGTGCCTGCCAGGAGGGTGGGCATGTGGGAGGCGCTGTGTCAACCCCTGGGTGCACAGTTACTAAGAACAAACCTGGAGGAGGAAGCCAGACACCTAAAAATCATTTAAAGACTCCATGGAAACATATTTGGGGCCACACTTTCCTGGAGTCCATTGGTTTGACAACACTAATTGGCTAGGCACACAATGAAGAGCTACCTACATTCCTCGACTCTCTAGTGAGATACAATCATCTAATGGGAAGCAGGGCCTCTGCCGTTATCGCCGTTATCTCCGTTAGCGTGGCAATTACTGTCCCAGAGAACTAGGCAAGCGGGGAGGGCAAAGGGTCTTTCTGCCGAGGAAGAATCCCTTCAGCGAGAAGAGTCCGGAGAAACAACATCTTTCCTTGTTCTCTGCTAACCTGACCCCAGTCCAGCACAAAATGCTGCTACTCCCTGCGATAGAAGAGAAAATAGTCCTAGGAAACCAAATTTGGAAGAAACAGATCAAGGTCCAAGGAGACATCAGACAGCACATGTCCCAGGGATCTGCCCCACACGTCCCATGTCGTAGGGAGAAAGCTGTCATAGGACCCTCATCAGCACTGCTGACTTTCAAACATGGCCCCAAAGGTGAGAAGTGGGGAGATGGAGAACGAATGGGCAAACAAGACAGGTGACTGGAGGGGGGCGGGCTGGGAGAGGTATGAGGCTAAGGGACTTCTCATTCTTGCAACTCTTCATTAAACCCATTTAGTCGCTTCCACAGCCTGGAATTTCACTTCTTGACATGGAAGAGCGATGCTTTGAGACATGCTGGATTCAAATCCTGGCTCCACAATTTCTTAGCTACGTGGTTTGGAGTAAACACTGCAACTTCGGCCTCACCTGTGAGTGGGAATGCTGTAATACCTCCTCTATGATGTAGTTAGAAGACTTTGATAGGACTGCTTGTGCTATTTATCTTAAAGTGCTTAGCACTAGACTCCATACAAAGCACATGATCAGCGAATGTAGTTCCCTCCAACCGGTCCCTCCCTTCCCTCCTGAGGAGGATGTCTTGGCTGAGGGATGAGAGGCCTGGCCTGTGAAGACGGGGCAGGTAAGCAGTTGGGTGACTGGTCGCTTCTGCTAAAGCTCTGGGTATCCCTCTTACCTCAGTGGGACCAGTTTTATTTCCAGAGACCATAAACACAGCCAGGTCATGTTCTATTGCAATCTTAAAATCAGTTTTCCTTGACCATAACTAACCATAGCACTTTTACCATGTGGAAAATACTCAGCATTATCACTCTGAAGATGTTTCAAGTGAATGAATGGATACCAAATGAATGAATTACTGAATACAAACGTAAACTTTTCAAGACTAAGGCAAGGCCATTTTCACGTCGTAATCCCGCTGTTACCCTGGCATCCAGCCCTTACATGAGATCGCTCTCCAAGCCTGGGGGTACTGTTCGCTCCCCACTCCTTATGGCCACATCCCAAACAGCTGCCCCTACCAGAAGCCAAGAGGAGATACCAGAAGCCAAGAGAAGATAGCAGAAGCCAACAGAGGAACAGGAAAGTAGCCCCCCACTGCGGACCAGCCATTCTGGAGCAAATAAAGTCATTAAGGAGATTTTTAACAATGTGTAACCTTTCAGCTTTACTCTGCTAACAGCAGGCAGCTTGCCTTGCATAGACAGGAGTCAGCATTGAAGTCACGTAAGCAGGATCTGACCTTCATTTTCAGTATACGCAATATTAAATATTCATAATCCACATAACTACAGCCTAAAAAGTAGCAGAGTTTAAACATGAATCAAAGGAATAAATATATTCACAGGTGAGTCATCCTTTCCCAGAATGCCCCTGGAAAAGGGCAAATTCCCAGGGCCCTGAGCCGCTCTCTCTTCCAACTTCCTCTTGAAATTCTAGAAGCAGCAGGAGCTGCTGCATTATGCAAGCCATGAAGCCTGCACTCACACTGACATCTTGGGGCTTTCTGTTCCCTTATCTATTAGGGAAGAATCACTGTTCTTATGTCAAAGGGAGGAAGCTGACAGGGTTGGATCAGCCATGATGACATCATCACCCACAGGATATCCAAGGCACTTTTATTTTTTTAATTGTTTCTTACTTACTGTACATTTTTTTAAAAAAATCTTTGCTTCTCCGAATAGCAGAGTGTGTGAGAAGAAAGTGTTGGCGTAAACAACAAGAGACATCAGAATTAGGAGTTGGAGTGAGATGTGCCTTAAACAGGCACAGCACCTTTAAAAAGAATGGAAAAGAAATGGAGTTCCTGCTCGGCCGGTGTTGCTCAGTGGTTGAGCATCGACCTATGAACCAGGAGGTCATGGTTTGATTACCAGTCAGGGCACATGCCTGGGTTTCAGGCTTGATCCTCAGTGTGGGGCTTGCAGGAGGCAGCCAATCAAAGATTCTCTCTCATTGATGTTTCTATCTCTCCCTCTCCTTTCCTCTCTGAAATCAATAAAAAATATATTTTTTTTAAAAGAAATGGAGTTATTTTCTTTTGGACTATAACTGTCTTCTGTGGCTAACTGAGGGGTACCTTCTGGGGGGGGGATTGCTGTGTGTGGCGGGCTTAATGCATCTCTGTGTCTGTTAAGGAATTGACACTGATGTCTATCCAGATTTGGTGGAACAGCCTCCTCTCCTTGGGTGGGAGCATAATTTTAACACAATTTAAGGTAATTCTCATTGGCTTTCAACTCCAGGAGTCGTGAGGACAGCCTGTCTTAGCTCACAGCAGCCACTTGAAGCTGCCCATGCGATTCTTCTCCGGTGATCACCAGGAAAAGTAATACTCAAGGAAGGGCTTCTCAAAGCCTTAAGAGCAAAAGAACTGCTCAGGGATCACCCTGGCCTAGCAACGGAAAAGAAAAAAACATGTAGTTGAGACAATATCTGGAAATAACGTACCCACAGCCTCTTGATAGCCAAATGAGCAGCGAAAGGTTAAAAAGATCATGCGCCCTTCAACTATGGCACTTTTCAGAAGTGCCGGCCTCCCCTGCTGCCACACAGAAGTAGAATAACCACCCAGCCCACCTGTCCTCTCTCACAACCTAAACTGGCCTGTCTTGACACTGAACCTGCAGAGCCTCACACCTTGAACTTGTGTTGTCAGTGTATTCCCACCATCTGGGGGAGGCCAGCTCTGGTTAAAATTCACCGAAACAAGCCATTTGACTGACAATGTCTGCCCAGTTAGGTTCACGCAAGGGAAGGCCTATAGATTGATTGTCTTTTAAGTTATTTATTCATTTGAAGGGTATAAATACCAACTAAAATTCATCTGAAGAATACTGTACACTTCTTTTTTCCAGGATAATGATTTTGTATAAATTCTAAGAGAAGTTTAAAGATTTCTTTCCAAGATGCCATTTCTTTTCAATGGCCAGCAAAACCACCAGAGGGTAAAACTGATGACAGTTTTGAATGAAAAGATGGATATTAAGAATTTACAGCCTGCTTTCCTACCTACTTTCCATTTGCTTTTTATGTGTGGATAGAATCTCACTTTATCTTGTTTACTTTGCTTGATGGTAGTTATTTTAATAGATTATTTTTTTATTCCTGAACCTTTAGACTTATCATAAAGGTTATCTTACAGAGTCTGTTTTAATTCCTCTCCTTACTTAACTGAGCATGCTTGCCGGCTGTCCCCAGAAAGATGGCAGACTCCTTGGTACTGACTATGCCGATCAGGTCACCCCTGGGACAGAACCTTGGGGTATGGTTCCAGCACCAAAGGAAGACATGCAAATGAAAAGCAGAAAGGGCGACATAAACATAAGGTCTTCCATGTACAGAGTCCCTCTCTGCCAAACCACACAGTCTAGTGACAGAGAGGAAAGACCGCGTTTAGGATGCGGCCAGAACAGTCCCCAGGGGGAGTGAGGACAGTCTTGGTTCAGGATTGTTGGAACTTTGATAGGAAAACCTGAGAACAGAATGGAAGGTCCATTCTTGGCGTAGACTCTCTGCAGAAGCAGAACCAGAGACGACCCCCAATGCCAGCTTCCCAGGGCTTAGCAGAACCAGAACAAAGTCCAAAGGGCCCTGCGGTAGTGGGGGGAGCCAAGGAGAGGGTCTTGCCTGTGGTAGTCCACCAGGATCTAAGTACAAACGGCTGCCTCACAGTAGACGCTGTAAAAAAAGACACAATTCAGACCCATCCAGCAAGAGCTTTTTATTTTAACAGAAATACAGAGGAGCAAGAAGAGAGGCAAAGGAAAGAAGGGGCCGAGGCATCTGTCCTTCTAACGACAACCACACTCACCTCCACGTCAGGGCTTGCTCTGTCTGGGGCACACAGACTGCATGCCCAAACCCATTTCCTGAGTCCTGGCATGGAAACTGGCAGGGGATGCACCCCCCAGGATGTGCCTGGGGAGAGAATGGAGAAATAAGACCCAGGGCTTTAGAGATCTTTGTTTCAATTCAATCATGGTCAGAATGATGAAGAGGAGATATTTGCAAGGGGCTTACCTTCAGTGATATGCCACTTGGAGTTTTCCAGACTGAAAAGCTCGTCTTCTCTTTCTTGGCCAGGGCGAGCTGCCAGAGGAGCATGTGGGATCTCCTCTCCTGAGAAAGTTTAAAGGACCCTCACCCTGAGCTGGGCCAGCGCAGCCCTGCTGGTGCGTGGGGAAGGCTGAACCACCTCAGATTGTCGGACGTGGCTGATCCCCAGAGACAGGTGACTGGAGCTGGTGTTTTCTTTATCTTCCCTAACATGATATTTTGGCCTTGGCATTCCAGTCACAAAATCCTCTGGCTGGTGACCAGATGCCTCTGAGAAATTCAGAGTTTAGGCGGACATGAAATAGCACCATCCCGAGCCTCGGCGAAAGAACATTAAGCTCAGAATTCAGACACACAAGAGTCTGCCAACAGGGGCATCGAGCGGGTTTCCTGGGCTCAGATGCTCATGTGCAGCCATACCAGGGACAGGGTTCAAGGAGACACAAACACTCTCACAGTGAAAAACATAAGCAAAGAGCTCAAGGCCACTGTCCAGTGTCCAGCTCATGTCACCACAGACAGGCCGGCCAGACCCGCTCAGCTCCGGTTTCCCAGATGCTGTCAGCGTCAGGATTGCAACAGAATCCCTGGAACAGATGATGCACCAGGGTGACGCCTGCAGGGACCAGGGCAGAACTGGCCACCACCTGGCAGCTCCGCTCGGCGACCTCTCCTGCCTCCTACAAAGCCTGAGCCATCTGTGGCACAGACCTCACCCCGGGCTCACCCTGAAGCACCAGTCCACTCAGCTGGCACCCGAGGGTCTGTGTGAGTGTCCACTCTAGGAATTCTCAGATGGCCACGGTCTCCACCTCTGGGAGTCATCATGAACTCTGTCCCATCTCCTTCCTTCTCGAGTCAAAAAGCACCAGCGAGCGATGCTTCAGCTGAGTATTTGGTTGGCAGGTACAAAGGACAGTATCACGCTTTCTAACTGACCTCAAACAAGATTAAAGCATTGAAACCCTAGCGAGCAAAGAGCCCAACCACCATGGCAAGAATGGCTCAGACCCTGGCCAGTTGGACACTTAAACTTCCCAGAGTTTGCAAATGCACAAAACTCTCCGACCCTCTTGGCCTCTTCAGTGCAAATACTCAGGAAACAGTTATTTACACATAAACAATACCCAGCACTCCGATACTCCCCCCTCCCTGTCTTAGCCAGCAGAGTCCTTCCTTGGAAGAACTTGCTTCCCGTTCAGAAAATCAGCACCCACAGCCCCGCCTGCCTCTAAAAGTCTTCCACACTCAGGAGGCGCTTGCGAAGGTTGATGCTAAAGCAACTCATTGATGGATGTAAATAAGGACTCACAATTGTGTCAGGAAAACAGGGCAAGACAACGGATTTGAATACTCACTTTGACGAATCTATGAAGTATATTACAAGTGCACCAATGCTGAGAGCAAAGACTAAGACAACCTGCAAAACAAGAGAGAAATGCATAACTTAAGGGCGGAACAACACTGGGATTTTATTTTTTAATTTTATGACACATGTAGCCGCAGCTCGGAAATGTGGTGCCAGGTGCTTTCTGGGGCCTGCCTGGAAACCTACCCCTTTTCTCCCCTTATGTTGGCTCCTTACCAGGCAGTGGGCAGCAACCTCACTGCTGGCCAACAGGGGTCAGGGCAGACTCTAATATCCTAACGCTTGGGGTTTGTATCTGGCCCTGTAATCTCAGGGTGAATCTTCTCCACCACCAAAGTGAAGACACACACTTCAGTGGGAAAATGTTTCATATTATATGCAAGTTAGGCCCCAAGAGAACTTAAATACAGGAATATCAATTTTTAGCCACTTTAATGAGGTGGAATTTACATACTACCATAAAATTCACCCATTTTAAATGTACAATTCAGTCAATGACTTTGAATAATTATACCAAGTTCTGCAACCATCACCATAGTCTCACTAAGCTGCCTCGTGCCTGTTAATCCTCCTTTGCTAGCTGAGCCCTAGACAACCACGAATTCACTTTCTGTTTCTGTCCAAGAAATAGCAATTGAAAAACAGAAAGTTGGACTTGACTTTGGGTGGCGAACACACAATACAATATACAGATGATGCATTACAGAACTGTACACTTGAAGCCCATATAATTCCACGAACCAATGTCACCCCAATAAATTCAATACGAAATTTTTTAAAAGGTCCAATTATTTCTAGGACCACACGCGTCTTCTCTTTCCCACTCATTCCCAGAAGCCAGGAACGTCTAGCTATAGCTTTGTCTTTTCAGAACCTAACAGTTCATCTGGGCAAAGTAGTCAATCCCTTTAGGTAGAGATGATCCTATAATGTTGCTCTCAAGTTGTACTTATTTCAATAAACTCGTAATAAAATGCGGGAGGGGCACAAATTTGCTGCTTGTACAGATATCCATGGGGGAGGGAGTGGGGGGACAGGTCTAAGTATTTTGGAAACCGTTTAAGCTCGCACGTGAGGCCGGCTACATGGCAATCCTTGTTCTCCTTCACACTCTTCACTCAAAGGTAATCACCTTTGATAGAAAAGACAGTGCAGCATCCCCTTCCGAGGATACCTGTCACACCAAAGTCCATCAAATGAATATGTAGCAGATCGGGCTGATACGGACGCCTCTCTGCTCACTCCACGTTCTCATTTGTTTATTTGATCTTTCACGGAGGAGAGTCCTGGTCCAACCGGAAGGATGTTCAAAGATAAAACAGACGCTAAGAGCCAATGATTAATCTTGAGAACAAAAAGTAACCCCCACCACCACATAAAATGCCAGGGGCAACAGCTCCCTTTCAGACCTGCTAATCTCCTACAGGAACTGCAGGGGGAGAAGGGTGGAAGGGGTTAGAAGTGTCAGTCTCCTCGGAGCATCTATGAACATCCCTCTGGCATTGGCTGGTGCATAGAGATAAAACCCAGTTTATGTAAAGACTAGGTAAGAATCAAGCCGTGTGTGAGTGTGTGTGTGTGTGTGTGTGTGTGTGTGTGTGTGTGTGTGAGAGAGAGAGAGAGAGAGAGAGAGAGAGAGAGAGAGAGAATATCGTTCACACATTTCTGTACTCCACAGTGGCTGACAGAAATGAAATCTGCATATTCATTTAGAACCATGGAGCTACAGGGAGGGAGGGTGAGCTCCATATTTAAAAGCTGATGGTTAAAACAACTGGACCCTGTAAAGGGACTATGTGGTTCCACAGCACCTGATAAATTCTCCTCATGAGAGGAAGTGTTAAGACACCACCGGGGCCTATTTTATTTTTCCATTTTGTTTTAAAAACGAAAACATGTCCCAGTTGATCCAAGGAAACTCCTGCAGCCTGTCAGTAATTACCATGGAGCCGGCGCAAACGCCCTGGCAGCCACCTGACGCTCCCCACTCACTCACTCACTCACTCACTCACTCATTCCTTGCAAAGTTCTGCACAGGAACAAAACAAAAACCATGAACAACCCTCTGCTTTCCCCTCTATGAGCTGAATGAGGCAGCCAAACAAATAGCTGAAGATTAATTCTGACCTGTGCTGCTTTTTCTGAGACACAAGCCATAGATCCTGGCTCTGACCTCATTCTCAGAATGCCTCAAAGAGAAGGGGCGTGGCCAGCACAGAGGGGCAGGACCTCTGCTTCATTCATGAACAGCTGATTCCAGGCTCACCCCTGTCAATCTGGCTGCATGTGTGTGTGTGCCTGTGCGTGTGAATGCTGAGCTTTGGCCAAGCTGGGGACACGGGCTCATTCCATTAAAATCTGGAGAAGAAAGAAGAAGAAAGGCAAGGTGGGGCAGGGGAGGAGGGAAGAGGAGAGGAGGAGAAACAGAAAGGGGAAAGAATAGGAAAGAAGTCCTTGCAAAAGGCATCTACATCATTCTGTAATGAGCTCAGCATCGCTCTCCTGCAATGGCGATGATTCCCCAGGCTGGAGTGGTCAAAGCAGCTGACACTACTTTCTCCCAGCTCCCCTCGACCGGCCTCTGCTGTAGGAAATGATGTGCAGCTCATTTGAGCAAATCAGCCAGTGACAGGAGGGAAGGACTCCTACTCTCCTCTTAAGATGCAAACTCACATATCAGCCTCTCCCTGATAAGGCAAGAAGGGAAGAAGTCCAGGAGGCACGCGACCTCCAAGTCTCCAGGGACTGAGGCTGCTGCTGAGGGGACCTGTGCTCAGCTCCTAAAGCTCAGCTGGAAGGCTCCCTCCCTCTCCAGGAGGTCCCAGTTCCCACCCCAGGCATGAAACCATAGATGGGCAGAGGGTCTGTTCTCCGTACTGAAACAACTGTGCATGTGATTATTTTTGTTTGTTTGTGAATCCTCACCTGAGGATATTTTCCCATTAATTTTTAGAGAGAATGGAAGAGAGGGGGGAGGGGAAGAGAGAGAGAAACATGGAAGAGAGAGACACATCAATGGGTTGCCTTCCACATGTGCTCCAACCAGGGATCAAACCCGTGACATTTTGGCGTACGGAACGATGCTCCAACCAAATGAGCCACCCAGCCAGAGGGTGTGCATGTGATTTTTAAACTTGGTAAATGCCTCTTGATCATGTCAGGCGTGATCACATTGTCAGCCTGGATCCAAGTGCTGCAGAAAATACATTAACCCTATGGATTTGGCCATGAAGACAGGAAACCAATAGAGATTCATCTTCTACGGGCCTAATAAACAATCTCTCTCTCTCTCTCTCTCTCTCTCTTTCTCTCTCTCTTACACACACACACACATGCACACACATACACACACATTCTATCTCTTTGACAAATCCTCCATTGGCTGAGCAGCCTACTCTAAATATAAAAAAATCTATTTCATCACACAACATAATTCTATTTTAGCCTAAATGGTAATAGTTCTGGTATAGTGCACCCCCAAATAATCATCCAAGTATTTATTTCACATCTGCTATGCATAAAGCCTTAGGAAAAACAAAAGAAAAAGTCCACTTGGAGTCATAAAATATACTCCTTCTGCAGTACTCTTTACATAGATGAATCCTATGCTACATCTAGTCGGTGCTCAACCATCTGATCAATACATATGCTACTGATTTGCTGGAACACACCTGAATGGAGAAGAACTAGGAGGGGTAGGAACAGGGCTCTGGTCTCAATACCCTCCTTGTTCTCAAAGTGTCCCTTCTTCCTACGTATCCTGTCTCCTCTCATGCCCCTTCAGTAAGAAGGATGGAGATGGGGAGTCTCTCTATGCACTTCCACAGTCCCAGGGGTAAGGGACACTGAAGCCTGCGACATAAGATGAGGCCAAGAGAAGCATAAAAGCTGAGACAGGAAGACACTCGCCCTCCAGCAGCTGAGTCACAGAATAAGCTCACAATGACCAGGTGCTTCCCAAAGCACCTCAGCAAACAAGAGCTTGTGAACAGTCAGACCGAGGGGATAACGTGAGCGTGCCCTCTCAGCCCCCAGTGCCAGCCTTCCTCACTTTTCATAGTCCAGTTTCACCAAATCACCTTGGCTACCTGCATGGTGCTCATTGCCATATGCTTAGGTTTACTGGAAACACCGCATGCTGTGTGATGTTTGCAGAGTGTGAGATTCCTGTGTGAGATTCCTGAACACAAGAGATTTTATAGAGATGTCTTTAAAACGATGGTGCTTGTGCGTAATCTATTTTCAAAACTCCAAGACCAAACATAGCATGTGTTTGCACAGAATGCCAAGAAAACACACACACACACACACACACACACACACACTGTACTAGAAGAACGCCTGTCCCTAACACCTGACACCAGCTGCCTAAGAGAGAATATTCACAGCCACCTTCATGCTGGAAATTCCAGCAGGCTCTGAAGATTTTCCAAATGTCTCAGAAAGCCCATAAAAGTGGAAAACAGCCGGAATATCCGCCCTCAGGGCACTGGAGCTCTTCAAGGAAGGACAGACCCAGCGATGAGAATAGGGAGGGGAATGGATCAGGAACAGAGACTCTTCCGAGATGCTGCCCATTCTAGAACCTGGTTTCAAGTGTCAGGTTTGGGCCCAAATGCTTTCAATCAACATATGAGGCTCCGAGGCCTTCAGACGAGCATTTAAAGCCGAGGCTCACAGAGCCGACTGCGAACAGGTGTGTGATCACCTCAAGAGCTTTCCTTATAAACAGAGACGCCCTCCTCCGTCCTGAGACCAGGAAATCTCGAGCCTGAGGGTGGGGAGTGAGCTGGACATCTCTTATTTTTAACAAGCTCCTCCAGTGAAGCTGACGTGTGGCCAAGAATGGGAGTCACTGAATTAAAGCCATTAGGGGAAACCACTTAGCTCAAGTCAGAGATTAATTTACAAATGTCTCCTTAGCAATTAGCCCATCAGAACATATGCATGAGGCCTGCAGGCTTGGAGAATCGTGCTAGGAGTACTCTACAAAGTCAGAGAGGAAGATGAATTAATTCTCTCCCGAGCAGGACTTACACATTCTGCTCAGCTCTCAGCAGAACAAATGGCCCTAATTAATGATTCTGCATGTTTGATCGGGGCCTAGCCAGATACTGGCAGCAGCCACCCCCCAGAACATGGACAATTTCCTATACGTGATCCCGAAGGCGCATGACTTTTTAATTGAGGAGAATTTATATTCAATTAAAGCCACTGTAATAAAAAAATAGACATGAGAGCTCCTAAGGCAAAACAATCTGGGGACACTTTGTTTATGGGAGACAACATCATTCCGACACCCAACTCGTGACGTCTGGTCTGGTGAGTCTAACAGCTCCAACAAACAGGTAGTGAACGCTGAGGCACGGGCCTTGAGGGAGAGAGAGGAAAACAGAAAACTAAAAGAGCCTCCTCAGGCCTCATCTTCACTTTGAAGCATGGAATCCAGAAGCTTGAATGATTTGGGAGGTGCCTGTGAATTCGGTAAAGGCTGCACATACATACAGACACCTGGAGATGCCTAACAGAGGACAGGGAAGTGACACCACTATCACCGCAGATGTAGACGGGGAAGGGGAGAAGGGGAGACCAAGGAGGGGGAGAGGGCTCTGGACTCTCCCGGTCCACCTGGCTGTCCCAGGGAAGGACGACACCAGGCGCCCCCTGTGACTGACATGCCCGGTGACTGCCTCAGGGGGAGAGCACAGACTCCCATCAGGAGGCCGCCTGGCTCTGAGTCTCAGCTCTGCCCCACGAAGCAGTACGCTCTGGAGCACATCACTTCATGTCTTTGGGGCTCAGTCTCCCAGTCTGTGAAATGCTGGGATTGGGACAGATGGTTATCAAATGGGGACCCTGACAGGTCATTGCTTACAGTGAAAGAACTAAAAACTTTTGGCTTAAAAAGGCAGCCTCTTTTACGCCACTGTAAGCCATTTTTGCATCGTTATAATAATTGAGTATGATGGCAATGATGTGTTACTAATCTGTGTCAGAGTTGCTGTTTCTTTCATAAATCACAAGTGGGAACTCCACGGACACTCCCATTCATTGGTGTTTCCAGTAGGCAATCAATTGCTCACGCAGTTTGACATCCCGCACCACAAACACAAAGCCAGAGGGGCCCCTGTGCCTCAGCCCTGCCGTGGCTGAAGGAAAAGGAGGGGGCCCTGACCCAGCCCCCTCACCTCCTGCCCCTGTGATCTCTGAAAAACCCACATTTTTGTAGGTTTTACCCTGAAAGCTCATACTCTGAGCTCAGTGGTGTCTCCAAGGGATAAAGGCGAACATAGTAACATGTTTTTCTCATCCCTACACCCTTAATGGTTCCCAACAGTATATATAATCTTGCTACCAAAAAAGGTATTTTTGTCATCATAAGTAACAAAAGATTTGTAAAGCATAAAAGCAATATTTTGACAGTGCCACTTAGATATCCGAGGGTCCCCTAACTTTCCAACCTAACATCGTGGCGCATTTCATTTGACTTATGCAAGTGTTTACACAAAAATGCTGTAAATGGATTCCCTGGAAACCAAGACTCCAAACAATAGCATAAGTATAGATGTATTCAAGACGAAATAAAGGAAAAAGAAAGTGATTTCAGGAGTCAGTCTTTAGAATTACAGCTTTAAAATAAAATACGTGGGACTTCCAGATAAGACTGAGACTATGTGAGGAAGCCGAGATAAAATGCCTGTGAATTGTGGGCATTTAAATCCGGTGCCTCCAAAAGTGAAATATATAAAATGCAATACTACTTAGTGTAGAATGGACTGGATTTTTAGGACACGAGACATACTTGGAGAGAACCCCCTTCAATTGCTTCAAATGACGTCTGTGGCTTTTGTATGAAAAAAAAATCCTTGACAAGCTCACAAAACCCTGGAAAGCTGGCCCTTTTCTTTCCCTCTGGCTTTATCTTACACTCTCCCTCTCTAGACTCCAGTTAATGGAACTTTCAGTTCTTCTTATTCACCACATGGCCAGCACCCAAAAAAAATCCTACCGCAGGGCCTTTGCATAAGTACGTCCCTCCTCCTAAAAGACTTAGCTCCCCTCACAGACTAGTCATCCTTCAGATTTCAGCTATACTGTCACTTCCCTGCCCACCTAACTTGGGAAGGTCCCTTGTGAGCATAGTCTGTACCTTGTAGCACTTGGCACCCCAGAAGTTTTATATTTCTTTGTGCAGTCATTTGATTAATTTCTCTATCCTCTGCTGGGCTGCAAGTTCTATAAAGACAGGGTACATGTCGTTTTTTACTCACCACTACATTCCCAGAGCTAGCAGTGTCTCCATGTTTGTTACATGAGTATTTGGAGGACAGACTGAAGAATGAGTTTGGAGACTGGGTGCAGTGGACGCATGAGAGAATGGAAGGATATGGACCTCAGACGTGAGGAGTAGTTCCCTGTGTGGGGATCCAAGGGACAGCTGGCTGAAGTGCTTCATCCTTGAGAAGGTCAAGGGTCTGGGACACTCAGGGGATAGATAGGAGATTCGTGTGCACAGACTCAGGCAACAGCTGGAGAGCTGAGGTTGACAGCAGGAAACCATCCTGAGTAATGGAGTGCAGGCAGGTAGATGGCAGCATCAGGGGGGTAGACGGAGTGAGGACTCGGTGGATGGCAGGATGCTCAAGAGTAAAGGTCTCACACCAGGATGGCAGGGCGATGGAGGGCCAGGGTGGCCAATGGTCCCTGGACTATAAAGAAATAAGCAACCTCCACTGAGAGAAGTGGGGCAACTGCGTCTCTAGGAAAAACAGGTTCAATTAAAGTGATGCACGTCAGAAGCCTTAGGTGAAGAAGATTGGGATCAGGACCAGGAATCTGTGGAAATGGAGTAAAACACATGTCTGAACTGAGGAGGTGAATTCATGTATAAATAATGCATGAACATATAGATATAGATATAGATATAGATATAGATATAGATATAGATATAGATATAGATATAGATATAGATATAGATATATATGTGTGTGTATGCGTGTGTGTATGCGTGTGTGTGTGTACTAGTATATGTATATATACACGCACACACAAGTTGCAAGGGACACAGAGATAATAAACTAATACTCTACTAATCAAGCACAAAGTTGGGTCTCTATCAATATATATTAATCACTACATTCCCAGCAATGTATCTCTGTCCATTTTTAAATTAGGTAATTTCAAAATTACTACAGATAAAAAGGAAGCCTAGAAAATAATAGGGCTCCTTTTTTTTAAAAAAAAAATTTTATTGCTATTTAGTGAGAAAGAGGAAAAGGGAAGGAGAGAGAGAAACATTGATTGGCTGCCTCCTGCACACCCCAACCGGGATTGAGCCCAAAACCTAGGCATATGCTCTAGCTGGGAATCGAACCCATAACCTTTCAGTGCACCGGACAAAGCCCAACCAACTGAGCACACCGGCCATGGCAATAGGGTTCATGTTGAGTATAACTTACAAAGAACAAGATTATTATAAATCACACATTTGCTGGGATACATACAAAATTAAGTGCAATAAATGGTCTTTTTGGAGAGGGAAGAGGAAAATGTAGCTAATAAAGATGGGTATAGAGGGTCTGAAGCTTGTTTTTTCTGTTCCCTAAAGAAGAATCTGCAGCATAAATCAGGGCCCTGGTTGACATAACTCTAGGGCACGAGCTGTGTGCACTTCTGCGAACAGTGTTCCCTGATTGTCACAGGAGGGTCACCTGTCCTACACCCTGGATTTTACTGACCATGCCCATCTCATTTTGCACAACCTAAACATACAGAAGAGTTGAATGTGTTCCTTCAAAGCCTAATGTAGTATAACTGAAATGAGAAACTGAAAAAGTGGAAAGCAATTGTAACATTAAGTCTGAAAAAAATTCCCTAAAACCTGTGTTCCTCCTGAGAATTGAGGTTTACTAGTAGTGACACTGGAATCTTACATCACTGCATCATAAAACTCAACAGGTTGATTTCTGTATATTTTTACCAAGGGCATTAAAACTACATTGGCAAGCAAGATAAAATCTTCCACTTGCGGTCTAAAGTGTGAAAGGCCTTTCCTGTCTAATTACTGAAAAATCTGAGGGAAAAACTTGCATCTGCTGGTAGAGCTCCCAAGTTTGCAGCTAATGAGCTTTTGGAAAAATTATCTGGCTTAAATGCATGTGGGTTTGGCCAACTGGGTTTTAATTTAATTAGGTTTATAGGACAAGAAAGATTCTATAGCACTGTCAGGTTGCCAGTTGCCACTTACTGTCACCAAGGACTAAATCTATGGTCATCTTTGTCCTGTTTCTCAAATCTTGGCAGTTTTTATAGTATGTTAAAGGAAAAAATGGGATTGAAAGCAGGGATTTAAACAGACACTTGTACACCCAAATTCATAACAACTTTATTCACAACAGACAAAAAGTGGAAGTGACCCAATGTCCATTCACAGAAGAATAAATAAGCAACATGTGATATAGATAAATATAGATAGGTAAATATAGATAGATATATAAATATAGACATAGATATATAGATATAGATATAGATATGTAGATATATAGATATGCTAGAGGCCCAGTGCACAAATTTGTGTAAAGGTAGGGTCCCTAGGCCTGGCCAGCGATCAGGGCCAATCTGTGGGGTGACTGGCGGGGTGACCGAGGGGTTCCCTGCTGTCACCCGCCTTGGCTGGCCTAGGGTCTGTGGGCTGTGGGCAGCTCCTGCGTTGAGCATCTGCCCCCTGGTGGTCAGTGCACGTCATAGCACCCTGTCCTTCTGCTGTTCAGTTGATTTGCATATTAGGCTTTTATTATATAGGATAGGCATATATCCTATATAATAAAGAGGTAATATGCAAATTGACCCTCCCGCCCTCGCATCACAAGATGGCCACCCCCATGTCATCACAAGATGGCCGCTCCCACGTCATCACAAGATGGTCGCTCCACATCGTCACAAGATGGCCATCACAAGATGGCCACCCCCTCATCGTCACAAGATGGCCTCCACAAGATGGCTACCTCCATGTCATCACAAGATGGCTGGCAGGGGAGGGCATTTGGAGGGGACCAGGCCTGCAGGGGAGGGCAGTTGGGTGCGATCGGGCCGGCAGGGGAGGAGTTAGGTGTCAATCAGGCTGGCAGGGAAGTGGTTAGGGGGTGATCAGGTGGCAGGCAGAAGCGGTTAGGGGCAATCAGGCAGGCAGGCAGGTGAGTGGTTAGGAGCCAGCAGTCCTAGATTGTGAGAGGGATGTTTGACTGCCAGAGGCCTGATCGTGCACCGGGCCTCTACTCTATATATATATCCATCCTATGTAATATTATTCAGCCTTAAAAAGGAAGGAAATTCTTACACACTAGAGGCCCAATGCACAAAATTTGTGCAAGAGTAGGCCTTCGTTCCCCCGGCTGCCAGCACTGGCTTCCCTCTGGCACCTGGGACCCAGGCTTCCTTCAGGCCGCCGGCAGGCACTCAGCACCCGGGCTTCCCTCGCAGCCCCAGTTTCCTCAGGAAGTTCATCCGGAAGGATGTCCAGTCTAATTAGTATATTATGCTTTTATTATTATAGACTAGAGGCCCAATGCATGAAATTCATGCACGGGGGCTGGGGGGCAGGGGGATCCCCTCAGCCCAGCCTGCACCTCTCTCCAATCTGGGACATTCCTCTCAAAATCCTGGACCGCTGGGCTCCATAATCACTCACCTGCTCTGCCTGCGCTGGGGCGTCCCCATATAAAGAACACACACCCTATAGATGGGTGGATATATACATGCATATGAGACTATATATACAGGTG